>NW_003314329.1:338921-409226 GCF_000143415.4 Selaginella moellendorffii | reverse complement strand
CGCGGATATCCATCGTGTGGATCTCATCCTTGGGATGCCATGGTTGGTGAAGGTGGATCCAGAGATAAAGTGGAGCATTAAGCGTGTCGAGAATCGTTGTGATGATCGCCGTGGTAACAAGGATGGGAACAAGCATCACAAGTTGAAGTCGGTGGTGACTACTTCTAATGCAAAGGGGTCCAAGAAGCAGAAATGCTTTGTGAAGAATTATAGACAGGGTTGTCATCATTGCGGCGAACTTGGACACTACAAGGCTGAATGTCCGCAGTTACGGGATGTACTCGACGAGTTTTCTGATGTTTTTCCATCTGAACTTCCTCATGGATTGCCTCCATTACGAGGTGTGGAGCATGGGATTACATTGGAGCCGGGGACGCGGCCAATTTACTGGCGTCCATTTCGGTTAAGTTATGCGGAGGAGCAAGAAGTTCAACGACAAGTCAAGGAGTTACTTGAGTTTGGATTCATTCAGCCAAGTAAGTCTCCATTTGGTGCTCCAGTCTTGCTTGTGAAGAAGAAGGACGGTTCAATGCAAATGTGTATTGACTACCGCGCTTTGAACAAGAAGACAGTGAAGGATAAGATGCCGATGCCACGTGTAGATGATATCCTAGACAAGCTTGGTGAAGCACGAGTGTTTACCAAGATTGATCTGAGGAGTGGATATCATCAGATTGCAATGGATGATTATCTCCAAGACGGCATTCAACACAAGCTTCGGACATTTTGAGTTTACAGTTATGCCGTTTGGTTTGACGAATGCACCAGCCACATTTACTCGGTTGATGACGGAGGTCTTTGGGCGTTATCTTCATGAGTTTGTGGAGATTTTCTTGGACGATATTCTTGTTTTTAGCAAGAATACGGAGGAGCATAGGGTGCATTTGCGCAAGGTTCTTTTGTTACTTCGAGACAGCAAACTTTATGCGAAGAAGAGCAAATGTGAATTTGCAAAGTCGGAGGTGGAATATCTAGGCCATATTGTGACATCTAAGGGTGTCAAGACGGATCCAAGGAAGGTGGCTGTGGTGGAAAACTGGCCTACACCGACTACAGTGGCTAAGTTGCGCAGTTTTCTTGGTATGGCTAGTTACTACCGACGTTTCCAACATAAGTTTGCAGAGGTGGCTATTCCTTTGACGCGGTTGTTACGTAAGAATGTGCCATTTGAGTGGAAGACGCCACAAGAGGAGAGTTTTGTGGCGCTGAAACGATTGTTGAGCAAGGCTCCAGTGCTTCGCATTGCTGATCCATCGAAACCTTACGAGGTGACATGCGATGCGAGTGGTTATGCACTGGGAGGAGTTCTCATGCAAAAGGGACAGACTATTGCATATGAGAGTCGAACTTTGAATTCCGCAGAGCAACGCTATTCCACATATGAGCAAGAGTTACTCTCTATTGTTCATGCTTTGCGGACGTGGCGGCACTATCTTTATGGTGCAGTGTTCGTGGTGTTGACAGATCACAAACCACTTGTGTATCTTTTCACACAGAAGGAGTTGAACACTAGGCAAGCTCATTGGATGGTCAAACTCATGGAGTTTGGGGAGTTTCCTATTGAGCATCGTCCGGGAAAATCAAATGTGGTGGCGGATGCTTTATCTCGTGTTCGTCATGTGACAACGTTACGAACACGATTTTGTCATCATTTGAGTAAGATGGTCAGCGAGTTTGGGCAATTGGTTGAGCATGCTCAGGCTCAGGATGTTGAGGTAGCCTCTTTGCGAGCCCAGATGGAAGCCCCTTTCTCATTGGTGGATGGGATTCTCTACTATAATGGCCGTGTCTATTTGCCACAGGTGGATGCGTTAATTACTCAAGTTTTATTCCACTATCATGATCGTCCAGAGGCCGGTCATTTTGGGGGGAAGAAGACGTATGAGTTGATTAAGCGCAACTTTTATTGGAGGAATATGAAGGCTGATATCCTCAAGTATTGTAAATCATGCGAGCTTTATCAGCGGGTTAAGGTGCCACGGGAGAAGCCGGGGGGGACTTTTGCAACCTTTACCTATTCCTCAGAGCCGTTGGTGTAGTATCTCTATGGACTTCACCACTTGTTTGCCACGAACACAGAGGCAAAAGGAGCAAGTATGGGTCATAGTGGATCGGTTGACGAAGTATGTGCGGTTGTTGGCTCTTCGGAAGACTGTCACTGCCTCAGACTTGGCTGCGGTTTACTTGGAGAAGGTTTTTCCTAATTTTGGTTTGCCGGAGGACATCATTAGTGATCGAGATTCAAAGTTCACCAGTGGATTTTGGAAAAGCTTTGCAAAGGTTATGCAAGTGACTTTGAAACTCTCGAGTGGAGATCATCCTCAGACGGATGGGCAAACTGAGCGTGTGAATCAAGTGGTGGAGGATATGCTATGTTGTAGCATTGGTCAAAGGCAAGGACAATGGGATCTATATCTTCCGTTGGTGCAATTTGCTTACAACAATAGCCAACACAGTGGAACCAAGCTAAGTCCTTACTTTGCGATGTTTGGAAGGCATCCTCGAACAGCGGTGGAGTTGGGATTGCATTTGAGTAAGGACGTTCAAGAAAAGCTTGATTCCGAGGCAACTGATCTGGCCACAGAACTTGATGAGATTCTGGTGGTGTGCAAACAGAATTTGCAAGCAGCTCAAGATAGAGCGGAGAAGTTTGCTAATGAGCATCGCCAATTCCGGGAATATAAGGTGGGTGATCTCGTCTTTGTGCGAGTGATCTTTCCGTCAAGTGAGCGGCGGAACACCTTGGTGCCTTTACGGATAGGGAAGAGTGATAAACTCTCCCATCGATATGCTGGTCCATATGAAGTGTTGGAGCGCATTGGTAAAGCGGCTTATCGGGTGCGGCTGCCAGCTGGGGTGAAAATTCATCCGGTATTTTATGTCAGCCAGTTGAAAGGTGTACTATCTCGGAGTGACGGGCCCAATGCCTCCTTGATGTATACGGCTGTGGAAGATGGACCAGGAGCTTGAGCAGGATTCCCCAGAAAGGGTGATCACTGGTACAACTCGTCCTTGGGACAAGGACTTTGTTGGGGGGGAAGAATTGTTAGGCGCTAGCTTTGACTACGTGGTCAACGTCGGTCAAAGGGAGGCTCAAGGGTATATTAAGGCATGTTAGGGTAAGGGACTTAACCTACCCTAGGGCTCACGGTGGAGTGGCGGCGCAGTGGAGCTTTTGAGGTAGCTCAGGGGTGGTTGGGTGGTGAGGAACCTCAAGAGGTGGCGTAGCATAGTCTAGGGCAACGAGATCTTTGTCTTTTTGCGCCGGATCATAACACTGTAGGCATTGGCCAGAAGCATGTATCCTGCTCCATCCCTACATTCCAGATCGAGCACGCTCTTGGCAGCGGCAGCACCATTCCCATCGCCACTCCTGCTGCAAGCGCCTAGGAGGCTCCTCCAATATGCTGCATGGGGCAAATAGGGCATATTCACAATCAAGTCCTTGGCATCTTCCAAATGGCCCGCCCTGCTTAACACATCCACCATGCACGAGTAGTGCTGGCTTTCCGGCCTCATGTCATAGTCCAGTGTCATGGCCACGAGGGATGCCCGGCAAGCGTCAAGCTTGCCAGCATGGCTGGACGACAGCATGATCGAGATGAAAAGCACAGACACGTGAAAGAGCTCCAGCGTGGTCCTGGGCTGCCCGTTCTGGGCGTAGCCAGCAATCAGGGCGCTCCACGTCACCACATTCCTGGCGGGCATCGCGTCAAAGATCCTCCTGCTCAGCCCGAGGTTCCCATTCTGAGCATATGCCGCCAGCATGGCTGTCCACGTCACTACATCACGCTCGAGCACGGTATGGAAGGCTTGCCAAGCCTCCTCCATATGCCCGATTTGGGAATATCCACACAGCAACGCGTTTGAGGATGCCAAGGTTCTCTGTGGCATATCCATTGCTAGCTTCTGTTCAAGATGCCCTTTTTCAGCATATGCGGCTACAATAATGTTCCAAGATACAGTATCATGCTCTGGCATTGAGTCAAAGAAGCTCTTGGCATATTCTAAGCATTGTTTCTGCACAAATGCACCTAGCATGGTGTTCCAAGAGATAATGTTTCTTTCTGGCATTGTGTCAAAGACTGCCTTAGCATCGTCAATATGCCCATTTGCGGCACATATCGATAGCATAGACGTCCATGATACAATGTTCCACTTGGGCATTTTCTCAAACAAAGCTTTTGCTTCCATCCACTCGTGGTTTTCCACGTAAGAATCCAACATGGCGTTCCACGAAACCACGTTTCACTGTGGCATGGCAAAAAACGTCCACCGTGTCCTGAAGATGCCCGCAATGGGCATAGGCCAAAAGCATAGCATTCCACGTCACCGTGTCCCTTTCCGGGGCGGAATCAAATACCTCTTTCGCCTCCCGGACATTCCAGCTACACGTCGCGACCATGGCATTCCACGATACAAGATTATGCTGCGGAATGTCCTCGTAAAACAGCCGCTTCGCTTCTGCCACGTGTCCGTTTTGGGCATAAGCAGAAATCATGGCCGTCAACGAAATGAGATCTTGTTCTGGCATAGTTTCCAGTATTCGCCTTGCGTGATTAAAGAATCCTAGCTGTGGATATACTGCAACCATGGCAGTCCATGACAAGAGGTTCCACTTTGGCATGAATTCAAAAATTTGTTTGGCATCTTCCAGATACCCATTGTGCGCATATGCAGAAAAGATAGCATTCCAGGAAACAATATCCCGGCCTTGCATTAAAACGAAAAAGAACCTCGTGGCCTCCTGAATATGCCTGTTTTGGGCATATGCCGTGGGCATACAATTGCAGGAGACAATGTTCCACCTGGGCATCGAATCGTAGACGTTCTTGGCCTTGTGGATGTGCCCGTTGCTGCAGTAGGCAGTGAGCATGAGATTCCAGGTGAAAGAATCTTTCACGACGCTCGCATCGAAGATCTGACGCACGAGATCCACGCTCCCACATTTCCCATACATGATTCAAAAGGAAAACATCGTCACACTTGAGGAGGGGCCTGATCCTATGGTGAACTTCTTGTGCCGTGTGCAGGGGTCTTGCACTTGCTACGATCGATGCCTACTGTCATGCCCTACTGAAATCTAACTATCTGGAAGTGAGTAAATTTTCCATTCTACTTTTGTCACTTAACCACACCTCTGACCCTTTAGAAGAGTCTTATTCACAACCTCCTTAAGTCCAATTCAGGACTTGGGACTTAGTAGTCCCGAGAATGGCATCCATGCCACTCCTCCCTTGCACTTGGTCCAAGTGCTCCACGTGTCCAGTCCCAAGACCGACACCCAAAGGTACCACTGACATATTGGCCCATTACGCTAAGGCCATACCTATTCACCTTTGCCACACTGATGGTCCAATACCACTTGCATCACAATCCCGTCTCTCTAAGACTAGGCTGTCTATCCACGAGTGGTCATCCTAGATCCACTCCTTAGCATCCTTAGGATGCCCATAGACATGGGGAATAGCTTTCCCCAACATCCCTTTGTCAGTTCCTGCCAAGTCCCTTTTCCGCCCATGGCCATGTTCACCAATACTGCCACTAGATCAAGGCCCGTAGGCCCAGCCATTAAGTCCCACAGTCCTCTGGGACTTCCTCATTGCACAACTGTATCCTTGGTCACTACACCAGAGGACTACTCCTCTTCCTTTCCACAGTCTGGGCCTTTGGGACAACATTTTGGAACACCGTGGCCATACGCAAGCCTCGTGGGTACTCTCCTCGCCTTCCACCTTTGGGTGCTCTAGCCATGGGCTTAGAGCGAGGTTCCGTTGAGCCACGCCAGGTATCCAAGTAGGTAGTGCCACCCACACTTGGACTGGGAGCATTGGCCAGTCGATCTCCCGGGGGAACTAGAGCCGGCTCTTGAACAATTCACCAAACTACCCCGCTTGTCGGTCCGTGTTCACTCTAGTCTTGGACTTCCCAGTGGGCAACTCATCACCCAACACTGGGTACAGCCTTCCTGGGCCAAACTGGCCTTTCCTGGCCAAACTGGCTCCACTGCAATCCTCCCCCTCACTATACTTTTGGAGCTCACCAAACCCCCCAGGGTCTGGGAGACGAACGCTTTGGGCTTTCACCCTCTCAGACTCGAACTCGGACTCGGACTCGAACTCGGACTCGGACTTGGACTTGGTCTTGATCTCGGTCCCGATCTTGGTCTCGGTCTCGGTCTCGGTCCCGATCTCGGTCCTGGTCTCGGTCTCGACCTCGGACTCCATCTTGGGTCCATCTCGGACTCCATTTCGGGTCCATCTCGGACTCCATCTTGGGTCCATCTCGGACTCCGTCTCGGTCCATCTCGGACTCCATTTCGGTCCATCCCGGACTCCATCTCGGACTCCGTTTCAGTCCATCTCAGACTCCATCTCGGGTCTATCTCGGACTCCATCTCGGGTCCATCTCGGACTCCATCTCGGTCCATCCCGGACTCCATCTCAGACTCCATCTCGGACACTTCCACGTGTCATGTGTTGGTTCTTTTGGGTCCCTTTTTGGAGCCTCGCTTATTGCTCGCTTCATGCTTGTTCCTTGAGCACTCCATTGGAAGTTCCACTCTGCTCTCAACCTTTCAAATCGGAGCCTTTTAGTCCAAACGTGTTACGCTCGTTTGGCTTTTGCTTCAGCCACTACCACGTGGCACCCTTTCGGCTCCACTTTGGGGCTTAGGGATTTGTGTCTCACAACTCCACCACCCATAGACGAAGTTTGATGTCCTCATTGAACAGTAAACCCTTTTATAAAGTAATACTGCAGGTATTACCATTTCCATCCTTGGCACCCAGCCAATATTTGTCTATAGTTTGACCCCGAAGGCTCACCATGCCTTGTCCATCCTCTAAGGGGCATAGTCTCTCCAACATAGAGACTCATTCGGCCACCTGAGGTGGTTTGCTCCCTTTTATTGGTTCAGTTCTCGCTAAACCCGTTAGAGACACCTTCTCTAACTCAATTCCACTACTCATTCTTGAGTAGTCCCAACTTCTATTGACATAACCAATTCACCTTGGAACTTTTTAATTTTGACTTCTCGAAATCAATTTCTTTGGTGTCTTTGACACCTTTCACTACATATATTGTGCAACTTCACTTCCCATCCTAGGAAGCTCCTCACTTGAGGGCGTCATCGTCCTCCTTTCTATTTTATGCCACTTTTGGCACCAAATTCCAGCCGTTGTAAGTTGTGCTAGAGCTATCCACAGCCCTATCTTTTGGCTACTTGGCCGCTCCCTCCCTTGGAGCTTTCACCTTTGCTAACTTGGAGCATTTGGGAATCCATCCTTGGAAGCACACTTCCTTTCTCACAATCCGTTAGCATCCAACACACTAGTGTTCCATGCCTAACTTTGCCATTTGGATTCCTTCCAATGAACTCCATGGCCCACACTTGGCCACTAATCTTTTGTTTTTATCCATTGATTGTTGCATTGAGCATCATAGGATCACTATCTCCATTCTTGAGGTGTCCTTTTGGTTCCATGGCAAAGGCTCTACTTTGCTAAGTCCAGCAGGTGCTCACCCTTAGTAGGTCTCTTTAGCAATTTCTGCTTCGAGCTTCGTCCACGGCCCAACTTTGCGACCCTTCCATGGGTCTCTCCCCGAGACTACTTTCTTGGACTTACTATACCATTGTATTGGCACAATTGATTTCTCTTTAGGTGTCCTTCTCACTTGGTCACCTTGACCAAGTCACACCATTATCAATAGTTCAAATCAACACTTTGAACTGGGAATTATATTCTTTAACCCAAACAAAGACCTTGTCTTTGTTTAGCCACAAGATCACCTGATGATCTCATCTTGACCCCTTAATAGGTCTACCAATAGGAATTAGGTCTTCCAGACCCCCTTTTAAACTGTTGACTATGACCCCCATACTTGGCAGTGCGCCCAAGCCAGCCCTTCCGGCCAAGGATCCATAACAACTGAGACTGGGTGTCCCCATCTTATTCACCACGTCCTTGGTGCCTTTTGCACCAAAGTGTTCAAGTTAGATATGCCGAGCTTTCACTCTAAGCAATCTAACCGTGCATCACGACACCGAGGCATCCCTCACTTGGCGGTGTGCCCAAACCAGTCTCCTCACTGAGAGTCCATGACCACCGAAATATGAGTGTCCTTATATTCCAAACCATCACCACGCCCTAGTGATTTATGACTCGAACCTAAGCACTAAAGGGTTGGGACTCAAACCCAACCTCCGTATATGCATCTACAGATGGCATCACCCTAGATGCCTGGCGTGACTCCCCACGCCGGTGCACCAACTTATATTTAAAGCGCGCTACAGATCATAGTTTAGGAACCTAGTTCCTCCGCATTGCCAAGTCCTCTCACTTGACATGTTTTGTGATCATGCATGAACCCCTCCATGCTCAGCCCCTTGGGCCACCCCTTTGAAGTTGGCTCCTTCAACTAGGGTATTCGTTCCCCCCGACTTGCCAATCTCACTTAGCAAGTCATTCGGCCACTGTGACATGGTTCATGCATAAACGTGAAAGTCTTTAACCATCAACTTTCGTTCAAACCCCTTTCTTTGAACACTCGGGAACTACTTCCCCAATCTTGATAGCCTCGCCTCATGGTAAGCTTCAAGACCACGTTTCTGCTGTGCCACTTTGATTTTGCGCATCCTATGAACCATTTACACTTGGCTGACTAGGTACTTATCTACCTAGGGGAACGTTCAAGGAACTCTATTCCTTGGCTTGCTAAGGCCTCTCATTTCGCAAGCTTTCCAATTACCATATAGTCTAACATGGACAATCCCATGCCTTAGACTCTCCATGGCATCCCGATTGCTAGTAACAACATGCTTGAGCACCCACTTGATTTTCTACTCCCAACTTGCATAACCACCCTTGGTCATGCCTATCAATTCCTATGGTTCGGTTCTATCCTTATACTACTTGCATTTTGGCCTCATACATTTCCTTCGGTTATTCTCTTCCAGACTAGGAAGATAGCTTTGCACTTTTTACCATGCCTTGGCAAGTATTCATAGGGATGAACTTACCCGACAGCCTAGGGAGTGGTTCCTCAATCCGAGTTTGCTCACCTTATAATCCCACACACTAGAATCACTGTTGCTACTTATGGGCCTTTATATGCCCATTACTAACCTTGCCAAAATCCCTTTTTGGCTTTGTCCAATTTGGGTAGACGAACTTCTCCTATCTCCACAACTTTGGACATTTGGATAGCACCTCCTATCCTTCATTCGCTAGGGACTTTGTCCCTTGGGCATTATCCATTGCCCTCATGACACCAAATACCCCCTTCTGGTGTTCTAGAGTGTTTGGGTGTCCCAATGATGGCCTCTCTGACAATGAACATTCCCTTTTCGACATTGACTTACTATGTCGCAACATAAGCAATTTATCCCTCATAAGGGTATATTGAACTTCCTTATCCCAATAAGAAGTCTTAGGTAGTTTCTTCATAGTTGTCAAGTCCTACAACTCATTGTTGGTGCTTCCACACCTCCATCATTATCTGGGTCACCACACTCTAACCGCATGCCTTCCAGCTTAGGCTATGCTATTCCCATTTCCATTGGGATTCCTTTGGAAGGGGTTCTCATAAGCCCACCAACTTGACCTCAAGGCAGTACACTTTGGCACCTTCGGTGTCTCCACACCATTGGCTCCACGAGCCTACCTTTATGACACTTCTTACTTGTGTCCAGGTATTTTTGCCAAGACTAATATAGTTGTCTCTTAGGCCAATTATCCATTAGCACTGCACCATAGAGTTTATGCACAACTTTGTGTCAAAGTTGTTTTCTTCCGGGAAACTCTTTCCCACAACTTTAGCATAGCATCTTCTGCCATCAATGAGATACATACTGCTCTCATGCTTGGATCTCAAGATCCTCCCCATCCTTCGTGAGGCACCACACACCTCAGTCCAAATGTTTTCCTCAAGCCCTTAGGATTATTCCTTGACTCTATTGGAGTCATTCAACCTTTTGAACTTTGTTAATCCGATGACCTATGAGGTCTTACTTTTGAGGTGCTAACTCACTAGAATACAACTCCTTGTATTCATGTCTTTTGCAAGTGTTACTTTGACACTTGATTTGTTCTCTAGGGGCAACCTTTTGCCCCTTAGAACCACTTGTCCATGTGATAAAAATACCAATTTATCCTCTAAATACACCCCCAACTCCTTGGGTTGTTCCAGCATTTATTGGAGGTAGCCCTGGCTACCATTTCAAGGACTTGAGTCCTCTTCCGTATTTGACCTTCCACGGTCATTACCTTTGGTCTCACATTCATGAGCACCAACCTCAACTATATGAGGATAATCTTGTGACTCCTTTATTGTTTTGGAGTCTCTATCTTTCCCGTGATCCCAACTTTAGTTGTTTACCACAACAACCTTAGCCAATTTGCTGAAACAAATGCTCATCCGGATCACATCCTCAACTCAATGAGGAAAACCTTGCACTGTTCCCAAGATCCCAAAGTCGTTCCATCATTGGCCCTTTTCTATCCACCACCTTACCTACAAGTTCACACGTGAACTGTAATGGAGAGCCATGTCTTCCCGACTTGCTACTCCTCAAGGACAAGCCCACTCCTAGGACCTTTTGATGCCAACACTAGTGGTGATATACTTTAGCACCAATAAAAGTCGGACTAAGGAACAGCTCCGTTACCAAATTGTAAGCGACTAAATTTTCCATTCTACTTTCGTCACTTAACCACACCTCTGACCCCTTGGAGGAGTCTCATTCACAACCTCCTTAAGTCTAATTTAGGAATTGGGACTTGCTAGTCCCGAGAATGGCATCCATGCCACTCTTCCCTTGCACTTGGTCCAAGTGCTCCACGTGTCCAGTCCCAAGACCGACACCCAAAGGTACCACTGACATATTGGCCCGTTACGTTAAGGCTATGCCCATTCACCTTTGCCGCACTGGTGGTCCAATACCACTTGCATCACAATCCTGTCTCTCCAAGACTGGGCTGTCCGTCCACGAGTGGTCATCCCAGATCCACTCCTTAGCATCCTTAGGATGCCCACAGACATGGGGAATAGCCTTCCCCAACATCCCTTTGTCAGTTCCTGCCAAATCCTTTTTCTGCCCATGGCCATGTTCACCAACACTACCACTAGATCAAGGCCCGCAGATCTAGCCACTAAGTCCCACGGTCCTCTGGGACTTCCTCATTGCACGACTATATCCTTGGTCACTACACCAGAGGACTACTCCTTTTCCTTTCCACAGTCTGGGCCTTTGGGACAACATTTCGGAACACCGTGGCCCTACACAAGCCTCATGGGTACTCTCCTCGCCTTCCACCTTTGGGTGCTCTAGCCATGGGCTTAGAGCGAGGTTCCGTTGAGCCACGCCAGGTATCCAAGTAGGTAGTGCCACCCACATTTGGACTGGGAGCATTGGCCAGTCGATCTCCCGGGGGAACTAGAGCCGGCTCTTGAACAATTCACCAAACTACCCCGCTTGTCGGTCTGTGTTCACTTTAGTCTTGGACTTCCCAGTGGGCAACTCATCACCCAACACTGGGTACAGCCTTCCTGGGCCAAACTGGCCTTTCCTGGCCAAACTGGCTCCATTGCAGTCCTCCCCCTCACTATACTTTTGGAGCTCACTAAACCCCCTAGGGTCTGGGAGACGAACGCTTTGGGCTTTCACCCTCTCAGACTCGAACTCGGACTCGGACTCGGACTCGGACTCGGACTCAGACTTAGACTCGGTCTCGGTCTCGGCCTCGGCCTCGGTCTCGGTCTTGATCTCGGTCCCGATCTTGGTCTCAGTCTCGGTCTCGGTCCCGGTCTCGGTCCCGGTCTTGGTCTCGACCTCGGACTCCATCTTGGGTCCATCTCAGACTCCATCTCGGGTCCATCTCGGACTCCATCTCGGGTCCATCTCGGACTCCATCTCGGGTCCATCTCGAACTCCATCTCGAACTCCATCTCGAACTCCATCTCGGATCCATCTCGGACTCCATCTCGGACTCTGTCTCGGATCCATCTCGGACTCCATCTCGGACTCCGTCTCGGATCCATCTCGGACTCCATCTCAGACTCTGTCTCGGACTCCATCTCAGACTCCGTCTCGGTCCATCTCGGACTCCATCTTGGACTCCGTCTCGGTCCATCCCGGACTCCATCTCGGACTCCGTTTCAGTCCATCTCGGACTCCATCTCGGGTCTATCTCGGACTCCATCTCGGGTCCATCTCAGACTCCATCTTGGTCCATCCCGGACTCCATCTCGGACTCCACCTCGAACTCCAACTTGGGTCCATCTCGGACACTTCCACGTGTCATGTGTTGGTTCTTTTGGGTCCCTTTCTGGAGCCTCACTTATTGCTCGCTTCATGCTCGTTCCTTGAGCACTCCGTTGGGAGTTCCACTCCTGCTCTCAACCTTTCAAATCGGAGCCTTTTAATCCAAACGTGTTACGCTCGTTTGGCTTTTGCTTTGGCTACTACCACGTGGCACCCTTTCGGCTCCACTTTGGGGCTTAGGGATTTGTGTCTCACACTATCACTTTTATAGTGAGAATTTTTTATTTTAATTCCTGCTGGAATTTCTCCAAGCATTGCAGCTCCATCGGCTTCCTTGAATCTGGATACTGTTCCACGAGAGGATGGAAGTTCAGGGAGTCTTCTGTGAAATCAATGAGGTCTGGAAGGCAATTGTCTTTGATTTTTCTGTTGCCAAGGAGGTTCTGATCATGTTGTTCCGGCGTTGTTGGCTTCACTGTTGCTTTGTGTCCAACTCTGATTTATGTGGTTGTAGTTCATCCTCTTGGGGATGACAAAGAGGAATTCTTGGTGAAATGATGCAACCACACATATAAAGCATTGGCATTGGTATGTCACAATTGGAATTCATCTCAAATTTGATGATTTGATCTTTTTGTCATCCCAAAGCTTTTCACATGAAGTTACAATTAGCATAGCCTTAGGGTTTGCAGGTAATTGTTATGGTCCTCTCTCTAAATATAGGTAGTAGCCCTATCATCTCAATTGGAAAAGGCAATATGAGGAGTTATAAGGTTAGCTAGACAAAGGGATTTCCAAGACCAAATTTGCTATGGAAGCTTAGGTAATCACTTCTTCTCTAACTTTGTATTACTTGATTATCATCTAGCTTTACAAACTTCTTCCATGTATATAATAAGAAAAAAATAAATCTATATACTCTAGTTTTGGAGTTCTTCCTTAGCCTCTTCTTTGTACTTGTCATTGGTGCTCACTTCTTGGTATTGTTAGTAATTAAATGATAAATTGGCCATGGTAAACTCCATTTCATCCATCCCTTTGCTTGTGTACCAGAGCAAGAACACCTTCCTCTGGAACATGGCCATGATCTCTCACCCACCAAAATATCTTCTAGTCTGACATTAAGTTCCTGATGAAAATCAAGCCATTTTGAATATGTTTAGAGGGATTTTGCACATGTTGTTTTTGATATTGTTCAATATCCACTCAATGAATTAGGATAAGTTATTATTCTAGACATTGATCAACTGATTATCCACTCTTTGGTGCTTATGCAACTATAGAACATTGCCAAAGGTGAGAGATTGTTCCCCATCCTAGTTCCAATAGAGCTGGTGGGGCGAGATACAATAAAAGTATTGAATGAATTAAATAAAGAATATCCTTTTTATAAAAGATATTGTATTATTAGGATATTCTTATAGTTTAGGCTAGCAAAAAATTTCATGATAGTTTTTATATAAATAACATTTCAATAAACATTAATAAAAAATTATTTAATATATTATTAATATTTATTATTCAAAGCAAACCAAATTTACCAAATTATTCATGACATACACACATACTTAGCATCTAGAGAATAAATGCTCGGCCCTCTTCATCTGCACGCAGTTTGACTTCATTTACAGTCCCTCCATTGCTAACCTTGGCTCTAGTATCATATGCCGCCACTCCTTCGTAAACACCATCAATGTAGTCCACAGTCCCTCGATCATAGCCTCCAAGGGCAGTATCTTTGCACTTATACGTGAAGGGGATCCGTATCTTAGCAGTTGAACATGTCACAGTCACTGAAGCCTGCTTAAAAACTAGATTTGTAAAATCCAAGGGTTTTGCAAACAAAAAAAAAACACTTACCATCTGGCCAGGTCCAATATCTTTCACAAGGTACCCAGTCTGAAATTGGACAGTTTCTTCAGTAGTCTCACCCCACTCATGCCCAAAGGTCTGCTCAGTACCAATCTCCACACCAATCTCAGCATCGCCAATGAAAGGAACGCCACATTTGAAGGTTGTGGTCACCTTTTGGCTGAAGGTGAAGGAGTTGGACCACGTACTACTCTTTGAAACTTTGTTCTCAAGGGTGACCACCACGTTCATGTCCATCATGTTGCTTGAATTGTTTGTCGCAGAGCCACGACCAACCCGCTGGAGTTTCTGGTCACTAGTGGTGGCCAGATTCATGAGGTACTTGACATTGAAGATGCTCCTCTTCTCTGTTACATCACTGACTATAAGGCGTGCTTCAGAGTCATTGGGGGAACCGGTGCCAGCATTGAGGCAGCTCTCCCAATAGTCAGTTAGCCTCTTGCAGAAGAGTCCATTGAACTTTTCAAACATTTGTTCAAACATTTGAGTCATGTGAGTTGCTCACTACATTTTATCACCTATAATTTCTAACATCAATATCAGAAAACAAAGCCTTGAGCACCTGAAGAAGAAAAAAAAAGCTCACTCCTTCGGAAAAACATTGCCGAACGTACAAGAAAGCGAGAGCAAGCTACACATTGCAACCTGTACATCAGTAGAGTGGAGAAAACATATGCCAACCTTTACAGCAATGAACAAAACCCATTGATCAACTGCTTTACAGCCTTTTGCGATCACAACTTGAGCATCTCCAGCATTTGCAGCAACCAAGAACCCAATTTGACAATCAAAACTCAAACCTTTGGAGATATAAACCTTTGGGAGCTTTTTACATACCATTATTAGTTTGTATTTATACAAGTGTTTAAAGAAAATAGAACAGGTTATAAGTTGATTCACCAAGAATCTGGTGGTATAATTGAGATTGAAAATCTTATGAAATTAATCTCAAAATTACAATAGTGTTATTTATGCAAATGAGCATTAAATTATTATAGGTGATATAATGTATGTTTTCCATTATAGAAAATACTGTTCACCTTATTATGATAAGCTATTTTGAGATTCTTGAGGAAATCCCACAATGGGAATTAAATTAATTTAGATAAAGGCTTCCAAGATGCTGAAGAAGATGAAGTGTTTGATATAGATAAGAAACCCACGGCTTCTTACTAAAAGAAATATTATATTTATAAAAAATATGGTTATAATGTTAGAATGGTGTTAAATTACATAGGAATAACATTATGGTGTTCATGACACTTTATATCTTGTAAATATAGATCTAAATAGTATTTATAAAACATAAGGCATGATGATGTATTAGGGCATGATGTTATGCATCAAACTAGGATAATAGGGGTATGATATTATGTATTGGTCTAAGAGAATAGGATAAGAAAGAGCTTTACAATCACACTAGCCAATTGTATCACATTTTATTTCTCTTCCTTTAAGTTAACTGGAAAAGGGCAAATTACATTTCTCTCCCTTTATGTCAACTAAAAAAGGGGCAATTACTTAATGAGAGAGCTTTTATGACTATTTTATCCTCATTTATTTTTAAGGTTTAATCCAACTGGAAAAGGGTAATTATTTGATGAGAGAACATTTAGTAACTATTTTATCCCTATTTATCTCCTAAAGTTCTAAAGATTTACAATAAAAATATAATCAAATCTCATCCCATGATCACATACATTACACAAATGTTTTACATCTTAAGTCAACTAACATTTTGATGAATAGAGCAGGAATATTGATGTAGTAAAGGTGGCAAATTTAAATGACCATTATTAAATAGATATATTGCATAAGAAAATATATAAGGCAAAAATGTTTCCAACATTGGTTAAATGTGAAAATTATAACAAATCATTTTATAAAAGTGGTGGAAGATAAAAGAAAAAGAAATTTGATTTATATTTAATTTTAATTCAAATATTAAATCATAGAGAAAAGATAGTGGTAAAAATTAAAGTGATAATTATGTTCAACAAGAAACACATGGAAGTTTCTACTTTACGTTTATCTAACTAAGTACAGATGTTAAGCTTAATTTACTAACACTTGAATAAGAGGGGTTGAAAATAGAACTAGCAATACTAATCTTCTGCTATTGTGGTAGTAAGGAAAGAATATTCAAAATAACTTTCCGATAGGTAACTTTTGATATAAAGTATAGAGGGGTGGTTCTATATATATATATATACATTTCAATTTTGAATATGACATTTTTTGCTAAAAAAAACTCATATTATATAATCCCACCCAAATAAGCTGTATGCTGAAAGCAATATGAGTTGTTTACAAATAAAACAATATTGTTTGTCTCATAATAAAATATATAACATTTTTAATTTATATCAATTCACTTGGGTGTTGTGTTTTTTTTCATCTTTTTTTAAGCATTTTATTGTTGTTGAGACCTTTGCTAATTCTATAGGTAGTTTAAGGAATAATGTCTATGTTGTTTACAGGTGAACTAAACAATTGAATTCACTACTCTCTATTTATTTCTATAATGGCAAATCTCCTTATAATTGTAATATATAATATTTGCTCAATGACATAGAGTAGTGGCTTTTACTCTTGGTGGTTAACCATTGTAACATAGTTATTGTTGAGGAGGTTGTGGTGGTCTTCTTTGAAGCAAATACACTTTTAATATATCAAAATCTATAATTAAATTTACTAAGTTCTCCTCAAATATTAATTATGAGTGTCTTGCTATTAATGAAAGAGCTAGTAATGTTAGCATATGTCACTTTTGTTATCCCAAATACATATGTATATATAATTTTAATTTTGTAAAGTAAAAATTAACTAATTTAACTCCTTTAAACTGTTGACTATGACCCCAAAGGCATCCCCCATACTTGGCAATGCACCTAAATTAGCCCTTCCAACCAAGGGTCCATAATAACTAAGATTGAGTGTTCCTATATCATTCACCACATCCTTGATGCCATTTGCACTAAAGTGTTCAAATTAGATATATCAAACTTTCGCATTAAACACTTTAATTGTGTATTATGACTTGGGCATCCTTCACGTAACGATATGCCCAAGCCAGCCTCCTCACTGAAAGTTTATGACCACTGAAAAATAAATGTCCTTATATTCTAAACCATCACCATGCTTTAGTAGTTGGGATTCAAACTCAAGCACTAGAGGGTTGGGATTTAAACCCAACTTTTATATATGCATCTACGGACAACATCACCTAAAATGCTTAGTGTGACTCCCCATGCTAGTGCACCAATTTATAACATGTGTTATAGATCATAATTTGGGACATTGGTGCACTAACTTTTAGTTGTCTTTACATTCACTTTATTGATTTTGAATTGACTTTAACACTAAAATATCTAAAATATATCATAGTTTAGGATGTAGGTGCACTAATTTATATCCAATACACATTATGGATCATAGCTTAGAAACTTAATTCCTTTAAGCTTTTAAGTTTTTTCACTTGACAAATTAGTTGATCAACATATGATTATGCATGGACTCTTCCTCATGGCTTTTTAAGTCAACCCTTTCAACTAGGGTTTTTGTTCTTTTGATTTGCCAATCCCACTTAACAAATCACTTAACTAGTGTAATATGGTTTTTTGTATGAATGCATTTGTTTAATTTTAAATGCATACCAATCCTTCATTCTATAGCACAAACACGTTCACATTCACAACAGGCTCAATAAGTTTGGCTCCAAATACATATATACTAGAAGAGTACTAGGTTCATAAGTAGCATATACATGATCTCTAGCATTTGGCTATTAAGCTTTGCTAGCACTTTGATCATGTAAGCATGATTCTAGGTATAAACATTTTTCTCTATAGTGGCATTGATCTAGTCTATATTAGTAGTTCCCTCTCTACCAATAATGCAGACAGGTTGCTCTCTCTTCTTCTCAGCTATCATGACGTCTTTGCAGCTTCTAGGCATCCCCATGGATGTCATCCACCATTAAAAGTAAGTTGGTAGACTGAGCCAAGCCAATCTGTCATTCACTTTTCTTTTGGGAATCAAGGAGGAATTTCAAAAGTTGCTGGCTGCCAACTTTATCTTCCTTATCCAGACAGCAAGTGAGTAACATGGTTCCAGTCATCAAGCCAAATGGGAAGATCAAGATCTGTGTGGATTTCTGCAGTCTCAATGATGCCACATTCAAAGACTGGTTTTAGACATCATTTCTCAAGGAGATTATTGATGAGATTCTTACTACTCCTTCGTAGATGGTTTCTTTGGCTACAATCACATTTTCATTCATCTACCAAATCAGGAGAAGATAGCTTTCTGAACACTATGGGGCATTTACACCTACAACATCCTTCCATTTGGCTTGTGCAACCTATGAGCTACTTTCTAGAGGTTCATCACTTTTGCTTTTCATACTCTCATTGGTGTCTGTTTGCCGGTTTATGTTGAAGACTTGTGCTCAGCTTCTACCATTTTTGGAGATAAAGACTCGTGATTTTTGCTTGCTGGGAGGAACACTTTACCAGAGAACAACTCATGGTCCACTAGTGTACTGCTTGATAGAGGCTGAGGTTCCAAAAACGCTTGAAGCCTTTCATTCTTATAGTGGTCATTTTGTGGGATCAACAATGGGCAAACCATTCTTTATAGTGGTTTCTACTGGCCTACAATCTTCAAAGACATGAAGATGCACATCTTGCCAACAGTTTAAATCATATTCAGGAGGCCACGAGGTTCTTTTTCGTTTTAATGCAAGGCCGGGATATTGTTTCCTGGAATGCTATCTTTTCTGCATATGCGCACAATGGGTATCTGGAAGATGCCAAACAAATTTTTGATTTCATGCCAAAGTGGAACCTCTTGTCATGGACTGCCATGGTTGCAGTATATCCACAGCTAGGATTCTTTAATCACGCAAGGCGAATACTGGAAACTATGCCAGAACAAGATCTCATTTCGTCGACGGCCATGATTTCTGCTTATGCCCAAAACGGACACGTGGCAGAAGTGAAGCGGCTGTTTTACGAGGACATTCCGCAGCATAATCTTGTATCGTGGAATGCCATGGTCGCGACGTGTAGCTGGAATGTCCGGGAGGCAAAAGAGGTATTTGATTCCGCCCCGGAAAGGGACACGGTGACGTGGAACGCTATGCTTTTGGCCTATGCCCATTGCGGGCATCTTCAGGACACGGTGGACGTTTTTTGCCATGCCACAGTGAAACGTGGTTTCGTGGAACGCCATGTTGGATTCTTACGTGGAAAACCACGAGTGGATGGAAGCAAAAGCTTTGTTTGAGAAAATGCCCAAGTGGAACATTGTATCATGGACGTCTATGCTATCGATATGTGCCGCAAATGGGCATATTGACGATGCTAAGGCAGTCTTTGACACAATGCCAGAAAGAAACATTATCTCTTGGAACACCATGCTAGGTGCATTTGTGCAGAAACAATGCTTAGAATATGCCAAGAGCTTCTTTGACTCAATGCCAGAGCATGATGCTGTATCTTGGAACATTATTGTAGCCGCATATGCTGAAAAAGGGCATCTTGAACAGAAGCTAGCAATGGATATGCCACAGAGAACCTTGGCATCCTCAAACGCGTTGCTGTGTGGATATTCCCAAATCGGGCATATGGAGGAGGCTTGGCAAGCCTTCCATACCGTGCTCGAGTGTGATGTAGTGACGTGGACAGCCATGCTGGCGGCATATGCTCAGAATGGGAACCTCGGGCTGAGCAGGAGGATCTTTGACGCGATGCCCGCCAGGAATGTGGTGATGTGGAGCGCCCTGATTGCTGGCTACGCCCAGAACGGGCAGCCCAGGACCGCGCTGGAGCTCTTTCACGTGTCTGTGCTTTACGAGATGCCAGCTGGAACTCACTTCATCTCGATCATGCTGTCGTCCAGCCATGCTGGCAAGCTTGACGCTTGCCGGGCATCCTCGTGGCCATGACACTGGACTATGACATGAGGCCGGAAAGCCAGCACTACTCGTGCATGGTGGATGTGTTAAGCAGGGCGGGCCATTTGGAAGATGCCAAGGACTTGATTGTGAATATGCCCTATTTGCCCCATGCAGCATATTGGAGGAGCCTGCTAGGCGCTTGCAGCAGGAGCGGCGATGGGAATGGTGCTGCCGCTGCCAAGAGCGTGCTCGATCTGGAATGTAGGGATGGAGCAGGATACATGCTTCTGGCCAATGCCTACAGCACTATCATTCGATCTCAATAAAAGAAGAAAACTAATTTGATATTGCAAGCAAATTTGTACAAAACTGAAAGATAGTTCTTTAAGGAACTTCTTACTGATGCCAATGGAAAGTAAACCTTCTAACTACTAAAGCATATTCGTGCTTACAAGTAAAATCATTGCTCCATATTAATCTTCAATTGTAATGAAATAAAAAATACAAAACACTTTAAACCTAGTTTATTATTCAGGCACTCACATTAGTGGAGGTGAGGGGCACCTTTGATTGTCCCTGAGGAGTGCTTGGATTTAGGATTTCGGTTTAGATCTAGCTTTTGCATCGTCTAACCGTTGGAGTATTTCTCAAAAACTAAGAAATATTAACCAATCACTCCATTTGTGAATCAACTATAGCTCCTGGGAGATTTTATTGGAGATAAATCGCCTGGACTAGGTTGTGTGGTGGAGCAGACTTGCCAGTGTAATCTTGCTACTGGGCTATAGATCCTTGTGTTGATTATCCAACGCGCTCATGCTCCTCACCCTCACATTGTTGCCACATACATCAATTGTCATCTCTCTCTTACATTGTGTTCCCAATTATCTTCTCAATAAGTCCATTCTTATGGGCATTGTCTAGTCTTGGATTTGCGAGCAGTGGCAAGGACTACATAAAAGATATGAATATCAACACAAATGTGCAGTGAATTGTGGTGGTGGTGTCTTATAATTCTTGAATGTCGAAAAAGACCATCAATCTTCAATCAATATGGTATAATTAAAAGTTATATGTGAGGAAATACACACCTAGAAATGGGAATTTTAACCTTGAATACAAGGTGGATTTGCCCCCTACCATGGTGTGATTCGGGGCTTCACTCTCAATGTTGGGTATATGCAAAACGACGTAGGGTTGGGCACTAATCAAGGTCTTTGTTTTCTAGGGTTGGCACGCAAATAAAATAAGCCTCCTAACCGTCGGATTGCACACTTAAATCAACGGTTGCATCCATATAGTTACATGTCAGTCTACGTGGCATAAATGATAGGGTCGAGCGCGGCGCGATCGCTATAGCTGGTACCTTTAATCGGACCAGGGCATTATATTTTGCATCCCGTGGCATTATATTTCCTGGAGATCGAAGGCGGGTCAAGGATCCCTGAATCATAAGGAGCATCCGGGGCGGATATAGTCCGGGTGGTACAAGTGCTTACACGGCATCTGGCGGACATCGGTGCCGAGTCGAGGGCCAGGTGCTCATTGTAAGCTCCTGAGTTTGGACTTCCCGGGAGGTCACCCAGCCCAGTACTATTCAAACCCAAGGACGCTTAACCCCAAATATCCCAAGACCCTTAACCGATTGGAAAAGGGGGTGCACTCTTATTCATGGGCCCTTTCCCTCTATATTTGAACCCTATGGACCGTCTCTCAAGTCGTTCTCTTTGGTTGCTTACAATCCACCACGCTTCCCTGCAAGTTCACGCCCTCGTGAACGGAAGCTAAGAGCCGCAGCTCTCCCGAGAGCCCCGCTCTCTTGACACCCTACCCCTCGGGTCGAGCCCAGCGGGAGCAAACTGGACCAGCCAGATGTCAATCAACATGTGGTGGGATTCCCCTAGCCAACCAACAGAGTCGGATTCCCCTAGCCAACCAACAGAGTCGGACCCGAGACCTCTCTGATACCAAATGTAAGCTCCTGAGTTTGGACTTCCCGGGAGGTCACCCAGCCCAGTACTATTCAAACCCAAGGACGCTTAACCCCAAATATCCCAAGACCCTTAACCGATTGGAAAAGGGGGTGCACTCTTATTCATGGGCCCTTTCCCTCTATATTTGAACCCTATGGACCGTCTCTCGAGTCGTTCTCTTTGGTTGCTTACACTCGTCCGTGATCGAAGGTGGGCATTCCCTCCACCGCCGCCTTGGACGCTGGCGGCGGGCCATAGCGGTTTAGATCGCTCTCCGCCAGATCGGTCTCCACCCCGAGCTTGGCGAACTTTAAAACGATCCCAACCGCCACCTCGACCGTCGTAGCTTCCTGCGAGGCCTCCACCACCAGTGCCGCCACTACGTGAAGTAAGCTCTTGCCTCCGTCTTGCTGGTGATGATCCAGAGCGCTCCTCACGACGCCATCCTCCATGCTGCGATGATCCCCAGTATTGACGTTCTCTCCGCACAGGTTTTTCACGAGATCAGCCATTATCTCGGGCCTCTCCCGCATCGCCACGGACGCTTCCTGGCTGGATTCCTTGCTCAGCAGGCAAAACAGCTCCATCGCGTGCCTCCTTACGTCTGCCACCATAGCTGGAGTCGTCGGAGCCGCGCTGCTTGGAGTCGAAGCCGGATTCTTGAGGAGAGGGAGAAGTATTTGCAACGCCTTGTGCTCGCAAAGCTTCGCTCTAGTGAAGGCTCCGATGTTCTTCCCGTTGGCCAGGCCGAGGAAAGTGCTCAAGACGTAACTTTGGACACCGACAGGCGTGAGCGAGCCCATGAGCTGCAAGAACTTGTAGATGTAGACCTCGAGCTGGTTCGTTGTTGCCTCGTCTTCGCCACTCCAGGCATCGCCAGCAATCTTGGAAAGATCGGCCAGTATCCTGGCAGCGCCAACTTTGATCTCCTCGACGGTCTTGACAGAGCTCAGCCGTGTAGATCGAGGACCGTCTCTGTGATGTCAGGCACAGATGTGAGGTTTTGGAGAGCACCTAGAGCTGCTTCATTTTCTTCTCGCTATGGGCTTTCGATCATCCTCAGTAGCGACACCAACACATCCTCCGTTGCGAGTGATGTTTTGCTCGAGTCTGGCAAGTGCATAGCAGCGAGTGCCTTTGCCATGACAATTCTCGATCCGATGGAGCCTGCAAAAAAAGAAAAAAAGAGCGTTTTGAATGAACATCGAATGAAATGGATTACCTTCAACAAGCCTGTTTGCCAAAGGCCACATGAGATTAGCCTCGGTCATGATCAGAACGTTGTCATCGCTGCCATTCTCCAGAATGTCTTTGACATTCGAATTAACGTCCTCGTCCTCGCAGCCGAGTAAAGTTACGAGAAACACGACCGCACCTTGTGCATGCCTGATCAGTTATGCAGTGCTGGGATTCTCAGACAAGACCTTCATCACCAGCACAGCTTCTCCCAAGTCTTCTTTTTGCCGAGTGAGGCTAAAGACCAGCAGCTCAACTATCAACACTCGCAATGGTGCAGTGCGATCAGAAAGATGATCTATAAAATGACTGAGATACTGCACCTTGCCCAAGAAGCGCTGCACATCATTCACACACTTCGGAGTAGAGAACTTTAAAACAGCCACAAGTTTGTCAAGATCAACTTGCAAACCCTCACAAGAAATATGATACCCAAGATAAGCTGTATCCTTGGACCCAAACACACACTTTGACTGCTTCAGTTTTAAACCAACGTCGCGTAGCCGATCCAACACTTTACAAACATCACAAATATGCTCCTCCCACGTCCCCTTCGAGTGGATCAAAACATCATTAATGAAGTTAGCAGTCACCACCGGCATATCACAAAGAACCTCATCCATCATCTGTTAAAAAGTTGCTGGAGCATTTTTTATACCAAATGGCATCACTAAGAACTCATACAAACCAAATAATGTACGAAAAGCAGTTTTAGGAATATCTTCTTCGGCCGTACTTGCCAGTATCCAAAACCAAGATTTAGCTTGGTGAACCAACGACTTCGCCCCAAATTACTAGCCTTCATCATTGATTCCTGAAAGAAGCAAAATCATCAATAGCTCATCGAATTTGTAACAAAAGAAAGCATAAAAAACAAAAAAATTTATGCACAATCACAAGCGACAAAAACTCAAACGTAAAAAAGTAAGAGACAGGCAGCACGATCCGCAAGCAAGGAAAGTGAAAGTTGAGAAATAACTTACCTGGTTCTCAAAAGTGTCACGAGCAAGCACCGTGAGAGCCCCCAGGGCCTCCTTGCGTACCGCCACGGCATCCCGCACGTCGTGCAGCTGCTTCACCATTGGCAACAGTGCCAACCTTGTATTTGTTGAGTGGCTCCTCCTCATACACCATGCGGATGTCCCGCATGGCCTGGACAATACACTTGGTCTCGAAGGCACCGCGCGGTACAGTGGAGCCGGGCATCGTAGTTCCTCTCCCTTCACTCGGCAATGGACTGCTTTAGCGCGAAGTTGGATTTCATCTGCGTCGTGGGGAGCTCCTCGCTTGTCACCGGGCACCAAGTGTTGCCCTCCGCAAACCATCGCTCGATCGCCTCGCGCTCGGCCCCGACGCGATCTGGACGGGGTTGCGCATCATGTCGCGGGTGATCGGGCAGATGAATGGCTGCAAGGGCAGCATTGGAGCGTCCCTGCTGCTGATGGAGAGCGACGTCATGAGCTGCTTCATCCGCTTGGCCTGTTCGTGCTCGCCCTCGATGGAATTTCGTCGGTGCGCTAAGTGTTGAGGACCCGGGACCGACCACACGTGGCGTTTGCATACTGCTCATATGGTGCTGGGCTCTCAAATTAAACCCTATTGTTATCATATGATGACAATCAATAAACAAATCCTTACTGTCATGTGAGTCGCTCTGAAAGCACAATTTTATCAAACCATGTATGCATACTGCTCATATGGTGTGTTCAACCTGTCTGGACTCTCAAATTAAACCCCATTGTTATCATATGATGGCCCATGAGTCGCTCACGTCATGTTTGAGTCGTCAAATGTTTTCTTCTCTTTTGGGACATTGGGCAGTGCTCTCCCATGCAGAAAAACTATCTCAACATTTGGGACGGCCGGAGTCCTGAAGCTTCGTGTTCCCAAGTTTGGAGTCCATCAAGACTTAGCTTTGATCATCCCCACCGTTAAACTCCATACAAAAGTTTATATTCTGGGCAACATAGGAAATGAGAAGTGCCTGGAGCTCCTGTGATGAGTGGCAAGCAGCACCGGGGGTATGTGGACAGAGATTCCGTAAAGAGGATATTTGCAATGGACGAGAACAATCTAGGCGATTCAAGTAAGAGGGTCTGGGATCCACTCCTTGTACAATTCGGCCTCCCGTGGTTTTCGAGTACGTCGGGAGTCGCTCGACACGATGGTCTTGCAGTGGTGCTTGGGCTTCTCCAAGCTCGTGGTCTACGGCCCCAAGGGTCTTGGGAAATCGTCCGATTTCCGAGCGCTAGCGTGCCTAACGTACCAAAAACTGAACACTAGTGCTGCAGAGGGTCCTCGGGGCAGGGTGGTGTTTTTGTGGGAGGAGACGCTCGTGCAGGATCTAGTTGAAGCCCTCAAGAATGCGCTCCTCTTCTCCTGTCTGGTAGACGAGGTCGAAGGTGCCGACGGATGACAACAGATTGAGAGTGCTATCAAGGCCTTCGCCTTCATCAAAGCCGGAGGTGTTTTACTTCCTGGTGGACGGCGGCGAGAAGCTAGACCCCGCAGATTTTCTTGGAAAGCCGGCGTATAACTCCGACCACCTTCCTGGAGTGCGTAGTGATTTGCGGCGGGTTTTGGCAACGGGCGAGCGGTGTGGTGTGTACAAGCGGAAAAGCCACCATTGAGCTGCCGTAGTTTACTTACGGGAATAGAGGCTTCACAGTACTTACTCCAGCTTATGGTTTTTGTACATGCAGGATGAGTACTCCATGTATGCCCAGAAGTGCATACTCGGGAAGATTCCTGCTCGTCGTTCAAGCATCTACTTTTACACTGGATTTGTCCCACTTTTCCAGGAGCTGGAGCTGGAGAAAGAGCAGCAAAGGACGTTCCGCACCTCGAGGTGTGGGAGCGGACAGGTGTAATCGGAAAAAGGCTGACGAAATAGTGCTGAAAGGAGAAGACTGCTACACCGACGAGCTTATGGCACGCCTCGATCCCACTTATGTCCTCAACGCTGAAATGGGAAAGTACTGCTCCACTTACATCAAGATGATCTACATGAGGACCGTGCGCTCCAAAGAACAGATTGCTAAGGCTCATGCCAACCTCGCGTGGATGGCATATGCACGCCGTCTGCTGGAAGACCCGGCTGTGGTTGACTGGGTTGCCTCTGTGAGGACATCCTTGCCAGCGTGCTTGTGAAGAAGGGAGTGGTCCTTGGCGGGCTTAAACTTCGAGGAGCTATTACTCTCGAAACGTTTGCTGTCATCCCTTCGAGAAGCATCAAGTCACTGCTGCAGCTGAAGCCGAATTCAGGGTTTTACTACAAGCCTTTGGACGTTTGCTTTCCAGACGTAGATGACGTGGTGATCTGGATGGACGATAAGGGCGAACTACATATTGCGGCACTACAATGTACCGTCAACATAGACGAGCATTTACATTCTGCAGATCAGTTCATGAGCTTGCAACCTTTGAAGCGCTGGTTTCCTGATGTTGAAGAGTACGTTTCACGGCCATTGACGGAGTCCGAGTCCGTTTCACAGTCGTCAACGGATGTTGAAGCAGCGTCCATAAATCTGCACTTCGCATTCGTTGGCTGCTCTTCAAGGCCAGGATTCACCAGTGGCGAGCGCGAGTCCACACTCAAGATGCTGACCAACGCTGTGCTTGTTGGAACGCCTGCTTACTTGATGCATATTCTACCTTTGGACGGGGGCCTGAATGCTGACGATTACAAGGTTTTAGTTGAGATTACTCAACGGAGGACATGGCCAAACAGGAGCAACTACACTGAAGTCAGTGACGATGTCTACCCAGAACCGAGCTCGAGAAGATGGCTAAGCGAGACTTTGGAATCAGTGATCCAAGTCGCAAGAAGTACAAGAATAAAGCATTGTTGATCTATGATGTTAAAAGCAGTGTGAATAAAATACTTGAAAATTAAAAAAAATTACGTTACTATTATGTTGTAGTGGTCCAAACACACACCATGTGCCATGGGTGTTCAATCTCATCATCCTGCCATGCTTCGACATTTGGTAGTTGGTAAACCATTGCACCATGCACTTTGTATTCCAAAAAAGGGATAAGCTGTTTGTTTAAAAAAACCATTGCACATTAGTAAAGCTAATGTACCATCATTTATATTGTGGAAGTGTGTCCTTTATAAAGCCACACACTCAAGACACATTACTTAGGGAAAAATGATAGTAACCATAGAAATGAAGTGTTTATGGTTAGGCTTATGGCTATGGTAGGTAATTTATGATGGTAATTTTGGGAGGTAGTTTAACAAAAAATTATGAAAGCATGTAAAATATATAAAAAAGAAAAATACATACGTACTTAAATTATTATAACACATATATGTGATTCACAAAATAGTATTTTAAACATTTCTTTTTATATATGGGCATGCATTGGTGTGTGTTATATATATATCACAAAGTTCAGGTTAGCACCATATATGCAATTTCTTATACTGAATAAATTTCAACTCTATATTAGATTTTTCCACGTCAATAAAGTTTTAATTTAAAACTTTTGGCCAAAAAGTTACATTTTAATTTTTTTTTAGATACTATAGGTTAATTTTGCCATTATTGAGGTTATTTCTTTGGTAAGAGTAATGAAAAGTGCTTTGTATAAGAAACTTAAATATAATAAACTATTGCAATATTAAACCTTTAGTGTTTATTACTCAAAGAAATATTTGCTTCTGCACTCCAATTTATCAAAATTGCCACAACATAAAAATGAGAAAAAAAACCTTTACTAAAATTTTAGTGATATCATATTGTTTTGGATGATATAGCATTAGTATTACATGGCAGTCGAAGGTGTCATGCCCTATATATATAATATATATACCTCATGAAGAAAATATTATATATACAAATTATATATATATATATATATATATATATATATATATATATATATATATATATATATATATATATATATATATATATATATATATATATATATATATATAATGCTCCTATGAACAATTATATATAATATTTATATATTATGGAAATCTTCAGCACTTAAGTCTTTGAATATGTGATTATATGTAAAAGCATTATATATTTACACATATATGGATTTTTATATTTCTTTTGTTTTGAGTTGTATACAAGAATGACAAACTTCAATATCTATAAACTTCGTGAGCAAATAGATTTTGTTGTAACTACAGTAAAACATTACCTCCATTGATTTCTTTTCTTTTTAATATATGTTGAAGTTTTAGAATTGCAATGGTTTATTTTTCTTGTTGTGTAAAACACTTTCATTACTCTCACCAAAGAGGAAACCTCAATAATAGCAAAATTAACTTATAACATCTAAAAAGTAATTAAAATATAACTCTTGTACTTAAAGATATTATGTGTAGAAACTTTAAATCTAAACTCTACTAAAAATTTAATATGAAATTAAAATTTACATAATGAAAAAAAATTACATTTATGGTTTTGATTTAGACTTTTCAATGTATATATAGTAGGCACAATGCATGCCCATACATAAAAAAGTTATGTTCAAAATATTATTTTATATGTTTATTACAGCAATTTATGGATATATGTGTTTTTTTCATATATTTTTATATGATTTTATAATTCTTTGCCAAACCACCCACACCAGGTACACATCCCTTATTAGAAAGTTTACCTTGTCCCAAAATTGTCATCACAAATTAATTGCTATAGTTTGAGGCCATTTATTTGATCACCTTTGAAATAAAATATATTAGAAAATGTATTAAATTGAAGATTTAATACATTGGTTGAAGAAAAATATACTAGAGTGCCCATATATGTCAGATTCAAATATAACTCGCAATGGTATTGTTGCCGTTGATTCTCATCACCTTCCTTCACAATTATCTTTGTTAGAAAAATAATATCAACATTATTCAAGGTAAATATAAACATTTTATATGTTCCTGTTTTAATGGTTTTATTAAATATAATCTTTATATCTTTGTAGAATAGGCGTTCCAACAAGCAGAGCGTTCCTCAGCATCTTGAGTGTGGACTTGTGCTCAGCACTGGTGAATCCAGGCCGTTAAGAGCAGCCAACGAATCTGAAGTGCAGATTTGTGGACACTGCTTCGACATCCGTTGACGATTGAGTTGACGACTGCGAAACGAAGTCAGTCGATGGCTGTGGAGCGTACTCTTCAACATCGCTTCAGAGATTGCAAGCTCATGAACTGATCTGAATATTGTAGATGGGCGAGGTCGCCCATCTACATCTGGAAAGCAAAGGTCTAAAGGCTTGTAGTAAAACCTGAATTCGGCTTCAGCTGCAGCAGTGGCTTGATGCTTCTCGAAGCAAAGGTTTCGAGAGTAATAGCTCCTCGAATTTTAAGCCCGCCAAGGACCACTCCCTTATTTGCAATAGGATGTCCTCACAGAGGTGGCTCAGGCACGATCAGTCGACCACAGCCGGCATTGAGAACGTAAGTGGGGTCAAGGCCTGCCATGAGCTTGTCGTTGTAGCAGCCTTCTCCTTTCAGCACTATTTCGCCAGCCTTTTCCCGAACTGCCTTATCTCGCAGTGTCCAGAAAACGTTTTAATCATGGAGTAACTTGTACCAAAACCATAAGCAGGAGTAAGTAGAAGAGTACACAACTTACGCCTGTGAATTAAGTAAAATACGGTACTGGAGCGCTTCGGCAGCTTCTGTAGCGCAATGCTGGCTTTGCGCTTGTACACCACCGCCCGTTGCCAGAAAGGTGGTCGGAGTGGCAAACCAGTGGCAAACCAAGAAAATTTGCGCAGCTTGCGGCCGTGCCAAATGTTGAGATAGTTTTTCTGCATGGGAGGGCGCTGCTCAATGTCCTTGTCAAAAGAGGTGACGTTGTATTAGAATGTGCCGTTGCATGTCGTGAGTTCAGGAATCACTATGTTTTGTATTTAAGGGAAGATTACAATCACTGCAATGTCGTCGGTTGATCCACGCTCTTGCGAAATCTTTACTAGTTTCTTAGCGACATCCCCAGGAGAGGTATCATTTTCCCTGTTGAATAACTAGGATCAAAAGTGAGAAGAAAAGAGAGCTGGGCTTACTGGGCAGACAAGCAAATGTCGACAGCGTCTTGAATCGCCATTGTTTCCCACAAGCCATCGGTTCCCACAATGACTACCTTGTCATCTGCGTTTTGAAACACAAAGCAATATGAGAAGTTTACAAATAGTTCTAGTATGTTCTACCGGGAGAGATTTCTTGAATTGTGACATCTGGTTCAGCAGTCAAGCCAAAGCCACCTCCAGCACCATCAGGCTTCCCATCAGACCAGCTGTTTAATCAGAGACCAAAGCCGTGAAAGAATAAAAAAAAACTCAAGGTGTCTCACTCACTCCTTTAAAAAAGCATCGCCAAATGCACGAGAAAGCGAGAGCAAGCCACCAATTCTCCATGTCCCTCCCACGTTTACAACCTGTACGTCAGTAAAGAAAATGTTTCTGGGATCTGAGGAAAGAAAATTTAGTGCCAACCAGAGGCTTTTTTGGCGTTGGATTCTTGGCCTCGATTCGTTTTCTCTCCGATTCCACTTCTGGCTGCACGAGAGCAACGATCAGCATGCAAGCAAAACATTAGTCTCGCAGTAATGAACAAAACCTTGTGATCGACTGTAAGCTGGAGAGCTTTACCGCCTTTTGAGATCACAACTCGAGCATCTCCAACATTTGCAGCAACCAAGACCCGCGTGCCATCTGACCACCGAAACTCAAAACCTTTGGAGATGATATCCAAGTGATAAAACTTCTCAAACCTTTGGGAGGCATCAACACTGCTGTAGCAGCGGTGGCTCCACAGCGCGATCCACCAACGCCTCGCTCTTGCAGTGCTCCGAAAAGTCCTTTTGGTTGAGCTAGCGTCATCTCGTCAACTTCTAAGTAGGCGCTTTTGGTGGCCTTTGCGAAGTTTCCACCTCCTAAAAGACAGTGGCATACAGCTTCGCTTTAAACTTTAGCTTATACAAGTGTACCTTGAGAGAGCTTTTTCTTGTACTCGGGCCATAGTCTCGTCTTTAGCAACCTGTGTGGAGCCACAGAAAAATATTAGATTCCAACGAGAGAATCCATCGAGCTTTGCTTACTCTGCCACTGCAATTCCTCCATGCCCGTCAAAAACACCAAAAAAAGAAGGCTGTGATCCCGTAGAATCGATTGAAACGCTGACAGTATCTTCCATATTGGCTCGCCCTGTGCCTTGCACAGCCATGGCGCCATAGCTAGAAATTCATGCTTGGGTCATGAACGATCACACACAGGAAGAAAAAGAAGAAGACGCTACCTTTTCTTGTCCAAAGCAAGCGCGCAATTCACCACAAAACCCCTCCTCGACGATCCAATCCTTCGCTTGGAAGTGGCAAAACCCTTGCATTCCAATGCTGCACAAACCACGACGCACTGCATCCATGACTGTTACGAATCACGATCCAGCGCCAAAATTTCTAGACCTGTGACTTACCTGGCCATGGCTGCCCCAAACCTGAACTAGCGCACAGCGACGCCATCGCTATATGCCCTCCACGTCCAAGGGCTTTTTGGTACATTCGTTTTAAATCCAGATTTCCCTCGCAAATTCCCATTACCAATAACCTTTTCCATTAGCACTAATCCAACTTTCGTTTTAGCCGTTTTGTAACAGTAAATAGAGAGCCGTTATATTGACAGCGTACGAAAATGTGACCGTTGGGCCACCCTTGTACGGATTCACGTGGTCGGTGGTGGCCTCGATTGATTTTTCCTCCTAAAAAACTTTATTTTTTACACTCGGACCATACCAGCCAAGACAAGCTAAGCCACCATAGCCAATTTCTTACAAGTAAAATCCTCTAAAGCTAAGCGCAATGGGACCCCCCTCAAGGTGGGCGAGAGCTTTACGCTACTAGACGCGACTTTAAGAAATAGGAGGTGATCGCTTTGCTTTACTTCACTGGTCGCTTTCCTTTGAATTGCGACATGGAAAATGAATGAATCTCGCAATCAGTCTTGTTCACGACACAAGTTTGATCCAATCCATCCATTCCAAGGTACCTCCACTGCATAATCTCCATAGTTTAGATTAGCGAAAGAGAGAGAGAGAGAGAGAGAGAGCTCTAAACAACACATTTATGGATCTTCCGGACAAGCTTATGAGCGCTGGGACACACTACCAGTAGGCTATACCAGAAAGAAGAAAAGAAGAAAAGGAAAAAGAGAGGCTTACAGAGTGTGTACTTGAGCTTACCCTGTAGGAGTAGCTCGTCGTTGGCGATCTCTCATGTTGGATCGATCGCTTGGCTCGATCCGGTCAGCCTCTGGAAGTAGAACAATCCATGGATACTGCTACGGCACTCTTGAGCCCGACTTCGTCCGCAGATGGCGTCTCCTCGGCTTCCCTCATGATGATCGCCCAGCAGTTCTTCCAGCACCAGTCCATCCAGCACCACCAGGAGAGTGATGATCTGCTGCTGCTGCCATCGCTACCGCTCCACCAGCAACAGCAGCCCAGCATGAATCTCATGAGCTGCTGGAACATGATCAATCAGCAGCAGCAGCAAGGATGCGAGCAAACACCAATTCAGCTCACCCAGTGTGGCAGCGTCGTGGAAGAGGATGTCACGGCCTACTTGGATGGATTCACGCCCCCTGCGACGCCACCACACCAGGAAGATCATCAGAAGAATCACCCAAAGCCGCAGCAGCAAGAGCAACAGCCAGACGATTGGATGGAGTACCTGATGATGAGCAGTTGCATCAGCGATGGAGCGGCAGCTGTAGCCGAGCACCACCCCTCGGAATCCTCGCACAGCTCCGAGCTCTTCAGCCCGGACGACATCTGGAGGGAGCACTTCGGCCTAAATCTCATGTCGAGTAGCTGCTGCTCCAGCGATCAACAGCAGTGGGATATCAGCAGCTTTACCACCGGCCCCGCCACCACGACCACGACCACCACCACCGGAGGAGACGAACACCTCGCCGCGAATCCACAACACGTAAGTACTACCACTGTCAATCTTCGTAGCCAGCACCACCAGGAGCAGCAGCAAGATCGAGGAGGAGCCTTGGAGCAGCTCGTCCAGCTGCTGGTGTCGTGCCTGGACGACATGGAGAGCGGCCAAGCATCCTCGGCGATGGACAAGCTCGCCACTCTCAAGGCCATGGCGAGCTCATCCGGGAACGCTGTGGAGAAGTGTGCGTGGTACTTCTCCTCTGGACTGGAAGCTCGGCTCCACAGAAGAGGTGGCAATGATCACAGCGATGGCGACGACGACGAAGAAGAAGAATCGCCCTCCTCCTCGCCCAACAAGGCCGAAGCCATAGCCATGGCGTACAAGACCCTGACCGATGCCTGCCCCTATCTCAAGTTCGCGCATCTCACCGCCAACCAGGCGCTGCTCGAGGCCACCGATGGAGCTCCCAAGATCCACATTGTCGACTACGGCACCATGCAAGGCGTCCAGTGGGCGGCATTCCTCCAGGCATTCGCGACATGGCCGGCCAAGAACCCTAGCCCCCGGTCGCTGCGAATCACCGGGATTCCCAGCCCCCACCTCGGATCCAACCCCGCCCCGGCGATGCTCGCCACGCAGCGCCGCCTCACCGATTTCGCCAAGCTCCTGGGCGTGGATTTCCAGTTCTGCCCCATCCTGGAGCCCATCCGCGACTTCCAGCCCTCGCAATCCCTGCGCACCGATCCCGACGAGGTCGTGGCCGTGAACTTCGTGCTCCAGCTCGCGCAGCTCCCCGCCCCGGCGCTCAAGCGCGCCTTCTCCCTCGTCCAGCGATTAAACCCTAGGATCGTCACGGTGGCCGAGTACGAGGCCAACAACGGCGCTAGCCTGCGCGATCAGCTGGCCAGCAACGCGCGATTCTACTCCTCGGTCTTCGAATCGCTGGACGTGGCGCTGCCGGGCGATGATGCACAGCGCATCACCGCCGAGAGGCTCTTCTTCGGCAGAGAGATCACCAAGAGCCTGGTGGAGGGAACGAATTGCGAGTGCCCGGAGAAGCAGCGCGAGTGGCAGCGATGCATCGATGGCGCGGGGCTGTGGAGCGCGGCGCTGAGCCACTACACGGTGAGCCAGGCGCGATTGCTCCTCTGGCTCTACAACAAGAGTGAGAATTTCACGCTGCTCCAAGGGCCTGGGAGCTTGTCTCTCGGCTGGCTTGGCACCTCCATCGTCACCGTCTCGGCATGGCACTGCTAGCTAGGCAATTCTTCCTTCTTCTTCCATCTCCTTCCATCTCCTTCCATCACTCCATCGCCATGCCAAGGACGTGTATATGCACTCTTTACTTACACCTCTCCAATTCCTTCTTCCACTGGGCATCTGGGAAAGGATTTTTACAATGTATTCGATCGACTGACAATGGATCACGAACTAATTAGAATCATAGACGTCCATAGCTTGGCTTCTGGGAGGATATGATCTTCGGTGTGGCTGCTACAAGCTCCTAGCAAAGCCAGCCTCGCAACTTCGCCGGGCTCGAATGGCATGGATTGCAAGAGCTCCTCGGCAGCTCCAAGCCATCCAGAGCGACCGATCAAATCTACGACGCAGACAAAGTGATCTTCACTTGGCTGGAGGTGGAAATCCGATTTCATGGAGAGGAAGTATGTGTAGCCCTCGCTCCACAGCCCTGCGTGACTGCACATTGACAGGAGAATGGAGAAAGTTGAGGTTGTGGGATGTAGACCTTGAAAAACCATGTCCCAGAACACAGAGGTGGCTTTTGCAAAGTGCCCATTTGCGGCAAATGCTGCTAACATAGCATTCCACAACACTGCGTTTGCATCTTGGGTGGTCTCAAACACGTTTTGGGCGTCTCGGATGGCGCCACATCTTCCGTACATGTTGATCAACGCGCTTGACACCATTGTTCTTGAATGCTTCTTTGTTTGGAGTCGAAGATTCAAGTGTCTGACATTGAAGCAGGAGTGAATGAGCTTTCCTTGGGAAAGATCCGTGAGACTCGCACAGGACCCCAAAAGAATTGCAAGTGTTTCCATCTCCTCACGAATACCCTGAAGCTGCATCGAGTGGAAGGCTCCAAGAGCAAGCCTGTCTTGCCCAGATTTGGCATATGCTGTAATCAACGCATTCCACGATGCAATGCTCCACATTGGCATTCTACCAAACATTTTTCTCGCTGAAATGAAACAAGAGTCTCTTGTGTCACCTGTAAGCAATGCGTTCCAAGAAATAATGTCTCTGTGAGGCATTCTTTTAAACAAAGCAGCAGATTTCTCCAAGTTTCCACTCTGCATGTTTGTGACAATCATTGCATTCCAGCAAAGTATCGTGTGCTCTGGCATCATGGCAAAGAGTTTCTCCGCTTTTCTCAGCTCTCCGTTTGTGACAAAGGCTTGAATGATGCAGTTCCATGCGGTTTCGTCTCTGTGAGGTATGTCCACAAAGGTTCTCCATGCATGCAGCAGTTGCCCTTCCTTGGCATATGCAGTTACGACGATATTGCAGGTTCTTACATTCCAGGACGGCATCAACGCAAACACAGTGCGATATCCAAACGCCTGAACTGCTATGTTCCAGGTGATGATATTTTTCAAAAGCGTCATAGAGAAGAAAGCCCATGCACGATGCAAATCCCCACACCGGATAAACGCCTGAAGCATCGCATTGCAAGATACAACATCGGGTGCAGGCGTAGCGTCAAAAACCATGCTCGCCTTCGACAGTTGCCCAGCTTGGGCATATGTCGTAATCATGATATTCCACGTTGAGGTGCTCCTCATGGGCATGATCTCAAAGAGCGCCTCGGCATCGGGAGCTAAGCCGCAGCAGGCCAGCGCTCTGATCCTCGTATTCCAAGACGCGATGTCCGCAAGCCGGATGCCCATGCTCAGAGTTTTTAACCTCACTTGGTTGCCTGCGTTCTTATCCAGTCCCTTTGTCACCTTGTGATGTTGGGTGTTTCGTCCAGAGCTCAAAGCAAAGCGCCTCTCTTGCCTTCATGCTGGAACGAAGTTGCGATCTGGCATGCATAGCAAGCAACCAGCAGGAGGCCTGATCCACAGAATGCGGGAACTAATTCTCATGAATTCGTCCTCACAGGCCATTGGCAGCAGCGGCAAAGGTGCGAGCGCTAGAGATGGTGGAGGAGGCTATGTCAAGCTCGTCAAGCCAGGAGGTAAAGTGGTGCAAGTCCGTGGCCCCGTGAGGGCAGGAGATGTGATGCAAAGCACACAGCACTACTATGTAACACGACCCGATGTGTTTCGTGTTTCACCTGTGAGCGCAGCGCTTCTCACACCGGATGTGATTCTCATGCCGGGCCACATGTTCTATCTCCTCACTTTCCACACGGTGGCGAGCCTGTTAAGAAAGGAAGGTTTGCAAGCACAGGCTGATCAAGGGAAGAAATCTGTTGTGCTTCCAAAGGATTCAGGAGAGATCAAAGAGCATCGAGTGCATAACAAAGAGAACTTGGAGAACAACGTCAAGATCAACTCTTTGGAGCAGCTGATTTCCAAGAATGATCCAGGAGATTCAAGCAGTCCTAGCACGGATGCATTGGACGGTTGCTGCAGAGAAAACTCCATACCTTGGTCTCCACCTTCAGGAAAGTATGTGAGGAGGCCATTGAGGACATCATACTTCAGAAGGAGGCAGTCTTTCAGACCCATGCCACCACTCCCTGAGAATGCGACCACATCATCTTCTTCCCCCTCGTTACAAAGTGGAGACTAAAACCATGCATAAGCTCAAGAGTTTTCTTGTGTACAGAATTCATTCCAGTTTTCAAAAGTTTTGCCTCTGAGTGTCAATCGAAACTTATCATGTCCTCCATTACCACTGATCGATCTGGATGATCCAATGCAGTGCTAGCAGCAGTAGAATCCATGGCTGCCTCATACTGCTTCCGAAACTCTGGGTTCCTGGACAAGAACGCGGAGATTCCTCGGATCCTACGTCCAAAGGCCTGCAGCATCGCGCCACGGATTGGATCTAGCTCGCGAAAACCGCCCTGCCGACGCAGCACCATGTCATAGAGGTACTGCTCCTCCGTGGCATCCAGCTCAGCCTCTAAGATCTGACGTTGCAGGGTCTCCAGCGAATCGTAGTAATGGTCATGTCCGCGTTCCTCTTGTTTCGTTGACGTCAACAAGTACGAAAGAATAGTCAACGCTGCCGACTCCACGGTCAACTTGTCGGTGGAGGCCAGCAGGCCCTGCTCGATCAGGCGCGGGCCATAGCCGGAGCTCATGAACTCGAAGAGCTCGCCGAGATCCATCTCGCGAATCACGTGGAATGAAACGCCCAGGCCTCGCTTTTGCTGCTCGCGCTCGTGTACTAGATCATCAGCTGGTTCTTGATCGCGGCGGTGACGATGGCGGTGATTCTTCCTATACGCCGGCTTTGGGAGACAAGTCCCTTGCCTGAGATGGATCATGTCGTTGCTGAGCTCGTCATACTCGGCGATGGCCGCGATGACGTGCTTGAGGCCACAGCGGATGGATTTCTCCCGGTAAGCCACCACCGCGCCGTTGAAGCCCTTTGCGAGGCTGTAGAGCAGCGCGGATCCTAGAGACGCGGCCACTCTCGCGGGCCAGAGCGCGAGCATGGCGCCCGTGACTGGCAAGCAAATCGGCCTCGAGCAAACGCCATCTTCCACGCACTCTTCCATGTTGATCACCTCTTGCTTCCATCCCTTCCACAGGAAAACTGGAGCCTTGGCCACGGCTATGCCGCAAACCGCTGGAACATCCACGACTAGGCCCACGACTGCCACGCCCGCGCATCCAACCAGACGAGCAGTGTTGCTCGCGGCTCTCTTGGCCTTGATCTTGATCACAACCCTCTTCTTCGACTTACCTGGAGTAGAAGATCTTGTCTCTTCCATGGTCTCTTCCATTGTCTCTTCTGTCGCTCGCGCTTCTTGGGCGATTATAAACCGCGGCGGCCGGCAATCCACCAGCTGTGGCTGCCGTGCCCAGACTCGAAAAAGATGACATCCATCGCTTGAGCCAACTATAAGAGTCCTCTTTGACGCGTATTTCCACTCAGTGGGGCAAACCTTTTTCTATTTGTATATTCTTCCTCGATCTAAGAATCTCTTGGCCATGTTTTTCTCATTGTAAAGATGATTGCGTCTTTGACTCCATATTTATAATCAAGAGGAAGTTGCTAGATACACACTGTTTGTGTACCGGGCTTTTGTTTCTTTGTGTAGGGGCCTGGGTGACAGTCCCCCCCACTCACGAGAGCCAGGTTGCAACGGTCAGTTGAGATTAAGTGCTAGTGACATGTTTGGCAGGCTTGCGGGCAGAGAGTTGGGTGATTCCCTGCTTGATCCCGTGATTTGGGGGCTGGATGATCATCCAAACCTTATGGAAAATCTCACAACCAAAGCTAAAACACGCAAAACAAGCAAGCATTGGAGCGCCAGAGCGCGATATAGCATAGGCTAGGTGCCATGATGAGCGTAGAGCTCTCTTGAAAGAAAAGAGAGCGAGAGATGAAGCCGCTGGTGGTGGTGGTGGTGGTGGTGGTGGTGGCGCTAGCGGCGGCGGTGGCGGTGGCGCTAGAGGTAGGAGGTGATCTGGGCGCTCAGCAGGAGGTGGAAGCGCTACTGGCATTCAAGCAATCCGCGGATTGGAATGGTGGAAGGCTAAGGAGCTGGGGGAGAGGAAGCAACCTGTGCACGCAATGGGTGGGCGTGTCGTGCGTCAAGGGCCGCGTTTCCAAGCTCGTCCTGGAGGATTACGATCTGGTGGGGGGCATCGACTCGCTGCTGCGCTTGCGCTCCCTCCGGCTGCTCAGCCTCAAGAACAACGCGCTCAATGGGAGCATTCCTCCCGACCTGACCAACTGGAGGAATGTCAAGTTCGTGTTCTTGGGCGGCAACCATCTCTCCGGATCCATCCCAAGATCCATCTCCCAGCTCGCTCACCTGTGGCGGCTCGATCTCTCCAACAACAGGCTCTCGGGTCCAGTCCCCAGCTCCATGGACGCGCTCACGAATCTCCTCACGCTGCGTCTCGAGGGGAACGAGCTCTCGTCCGCGCTCCCGCCGCTCGCCCATCTCACCATGCTCAACGATTTCAACGTCTCGGCCAACCAGCTGCGAGGTACCATCCCCAAAACTCTCGAGCGTTTCAATGCTTCCACCTTCGCTGGCAATGCGGGGCTGTGTGGCTCGCCTCTCCCGCGCTGTGCTAGCATTCTAGAGCCACCATCGCCAGCACCCTCTCCGGACCATACCATCGATCCACCACCACCATTTCGCGCCTACGTTCCATCCTCTCTGGCCATGCCTTCGCATTCCAACGACACGAGCAGTACTCCAGCGTCCACCACGAGACATTCACGCAAGAAGCAGCAGCAGCTAAGCACCGGAGCCATCATCGCCATCGTAGTGGGCGATGCCGTCGTGCTGGTGCTCATGACTTCGATGTTCCTCGTCTACTACTGGCGAAGGAGTGGGCGACGTGGTCGTAAGTTCGAGGACAGGAGCAGCAGCAGCGCGTCCGGATTTGGATCGCAGCTGGATCAGCAGAGCAAGCACGGCACGTACGCGTCCAAGCCAAGAACAGTCCCCGCGGCCGCCAGTGCCGTGGAATTCGACACCGATCACCCCGTGTCCGTGTCCTCCATGATCAGCAACAACACCAACAACAAGCTCGTCTTCGTGGGTGGCGGTGGTAGCGGACAAGCTCCCAGCTTCGATCTGGAGCATCTCTTACGAGCCTCGGCGGAGATGCTCGGCAAGGGGAGCCTGGGCTCGGCATACAAGGCCATGCTCGTCGATGGCTACGTCGTGGCGGTGAAGCGGCTCAAGGACGTGACTTCCACCAGCCGGAAGGATTTCGAGCAGCACATCGAGTTGATTGGGAGGATGCGAAGCCCGCATCTGGTCCAGCTCCAAGCGTACTACTACGCCAAGGATGAGAAGCTCCTCGTCTACGACTACATGCCCAATGGCAGCCTCCATAGCTTGCTCCATGGTTGGTTTTCCATTCCATCTCTTCGATCGACGTCTAAGCTTGTGTGATGTCTCTTTCTGTAGGCAACCGAGGACCAGGACGTGTACCCGTGGATTGGACCACCCGGATCAACATCGCGCTTGGAGCTGCGAGAGGTCTGGCGTACATCCACCAGGAGAGCGGTTCTCACAAGATACCGCACGGGAACATCAAGTCGAGCAACGTGTTCTTGGATAGAAACGGGGTGGCGCGCATCGGGGACTTTGGCCTGGCGCTGCTCATGAACTCGGCGGCTTGCTCCAGGCTGGTGGGATACCGGGCTCCGGAGCACTGGGAGACGAGGAGGATCTCGCAGAAGGGCGACGTCTACAGCTTCGGCGTGCTGCTGCTGGAGATCCTGACGGGGAAAGCTCCGGTGCAGCGCGACGGCGTGCATGATCTCCCGCGCTGGGTGCAGTCGGTGGTGCGGGAGGAATGGACAGCCGAGGTGTTCGATCTGGAGCTCATGAGGTATAGAGACATCGAGGAGGAGATGGTGGGGCTGCTGCAGACTGCCATGGCCTGCGTCGCTCACTCGCCGGATGCGCGGCCCAAGATGAGCCAAGTTGTCCGGATGATCGAGGAGATACGCGGCAACGCATCCCCGGAGTCGTTTGATTCTCAGTCGCAGCTCTCCTCGTCTCAATCGGAAGGAGCATGATCTCATCGACGAGCAAGAACTTGTGTAACTCTATCTATGCAAAGCGTAGAGCAAAGACAAGTTACAGATAAAACACAGAGTTGGCATGTTTGTGAGTGTGTTCTTCCGTTCGATATAATCCTCGTCTCTCAATCGGAAGGAACATGATCTAAGAACTTGTGTAACTCAAGAATAGATCGATCAATGCAAACGGTTAGAGCAAGGATTCATGGTACAAGTTACAGACAACACAAAGTTGGCAATGTGTGTGAGTGAGTGTGTTCTTTCGTTCGATGATCTCCTAGAGCTAGCTTGACGTTAGAGAAGCTTGCTAGCGTCCATAGTCCAGCATCTCCGCGTACGCAGCCTGCTGCCGGGTCGGGTACGAGGTACACTCCTCTCCGGAAGACGAGAATCCTGCGTCGGCAGTGGCGGAAGCTCCTGCACCATCGGCCAGAGTCTCGATCTCATACAACCTCTGCACGACCTGTCCCATGCTTGGCCGCAGCTGCGGCACTGGCGCCACGCACGAGAACGCGATGCTGGCCATACCAATCGCACCAGTCGCCGAAAACTTGGTCCCCAAGGACGGATCGATGGCGGTGTCGAGATGGCCGGAGTCGAAGAGCGGCCTCACAAAGTTGGCGAGATTGGTGACCGACAAGCTGCTGCCGTCCGCGTACATGGGCTTGCGTCCCGTGAGGAGCTCCAGCAGCAAGATCCCAAACGCGTACACGTCGCTCTTCTCGTGGAGGTGGCCGATCACTCCATACTCGGGTGCCAAGTAGCCCAGCATTGCCGATGTCTTGATATTGGCATAGACGAGCTCGTCCGCGAGCACCTTGTTGTGACCCCAGCTCGACACAAGAGCATTGTAGCTCTCGTCCAAGAGGACGTTGGAAGCCCACACGATGACCTGCTCGCCATTGCGATGGAGGTAATCCAATCCTGCGTAGTAGCAGTATCTCGAGTATTAGATTAGGACTCCATAGCCATGCAAGCTTACGTACCTTTGGCAACTCCATGGGCGATCTGGACTCTGGTTCCCCAGTCCAAAGGTGACACGCTCGGGCCGTGCAAGTGCTCGAAGAGCGATCCATTCGGCACGAAGTCGTAGACGAGGTAGCACTGGAGTCCTCCTTGGACGCAGCAAAAGCCCTTGAGCTTGACGAGATTGTCATGCTTGAGCTGCACGAAGGAGCTCAGCGCAGCCTCAAACTCCTCCTCGCCACCCACGAATCTCGTCTTGGTGAAGTACTTGATCACGGCGGTGGATCCGTCCCTCACCACCGCCCTGTAGATCGACAGGCTGCTCTTCCTGGCCAGGAGGTACTTATCCGAGAAATAGTTCGTCGCCACCTCCAGTTCCTCCAGCCGATACTGGAAGCTCCTCATCGAGGATCCAACCAGGCTCTTCGGTGCGTTGATGCTTTGCATGGCCAGCGGCGCCACCAGGTGGAGACTGCTGCCTTTGCCGCCGCCATCGCCGCCGCTCTTGCTCTTGGTCTGCTCCGGAGAGAGAATGTCCATGATCGCCACCTTGATCCCACCGCTGCTGTCATGAGTACTGCTGATTCTCTGCTTGTGCCTCCGAAACCACACGAACGACATGAGCATCGCAAGCAGCACTCCGCCGGTGACGGCCACGACACCGCCGATGACCGCCATCTGCGGGATCCTGGACGAGGAGTTTGTGGAGAGAGGAGCACGCTTGGCTACGGTTTGAGCGACGGTGGCAGCGTTCCCTGGCTTGGCTTGCGGCTCCACGAGATTTGGAATGTGGCCGCGAGCTCGAGGATTCGTGGCTGTCGAAGGGCCCGTAGCAGCATGCTCCGGAGCGACCGCTCCAAAAGGCTGTGGACGCTGCAAGGATGATGCTCCGGAGCCGCTGCAGTAAGGAAGACTTGGAAAGCCCACACCGCACAAGCCAGTGTTGTTGCTGTAGGCAAATCCAGTTTCCAAGCTTCGCAGTCCTGCGCAAAACGATCGATCGTATAAGTTCTCGCGAAGATCACCACCAACTTAGAGTTTGAAGCGATGAGAAGTTTTCGCTTGCCTGCTGGGACATAGCCCGAGAGTTTGTTGCTGCGAACATCCAGAACAGTGATCTGGGCCAAGTTGTTTAGTGCCGCGGGAATGGGACCCGAGAGACTGTTGAAGCTGAGGTCCAAGTGCTTGAGCGACGAGAGCTGGCCCAGCGAGGCGGGGATCCGTCCGTCGAGATGGTTGTGCTGCAGTGCCAGGAGATTGAGCAAGCCGAGATGACCAAGCGCGTCAGGGATGGGACCACTCAGATCATTGCAGCAGAGCTGGAGAGCTGCCAAAGTTGAAACAAAGAAAGTTCTAGCAAAAGGAAGATGATGATGATCATGGGAAGAACCTTGGAGGTTGCGAAGAGAGGTGAGCTGCGAAGGAATGGCACCCGAGAGCTTGTTGACGTTGAGATAGACGTCGGTGAGACCAGTGAGCGATGCCAGTGACGATGGAATGCTCCCGGAGAGGCTGTTGTAATGAAGATACAAAGCTGTGAGCGAGGAGAGCTCGCCAATGGCCGCTGGAATGCTTCCCTCGAGACCCCTGCCTTGCAAAGAAACGTTGGTGACCCTTCCTCGCGAGTCACAGGCCACGCCCACGAATCCATCCTCCGCCCCACACGGATCTTTGCCCGCGACCCACGACGCCAAAACCTCACCTCTGGGATCCAAGCCGCGCTTCACGTCGAGTAGAATCGCGGCATCGCTGCGAGCTGCCCGAGCTCCCCCCAGCGCTGCTAATGCTGCTAGTGCCGAGAGCAATGCGAGAAGATGAGGCCTCGAGCCCATTGCGAGCTTGATCGATCGAGATGGAGCAATGCAGCTTAGCTACTAAGAGGAGGAGACGACCCAAGCGCCACTAAGACGCATCCTTACTTCGCTGGAGAGAGAACCGCGGCGGCCATCGCCATCAGTAGCAGCAGATTGCTTCCAGCGTGACGTGGCCGAGCCGGGACCGTCGATTCGACACAATTCACAAACGATCTCTAGCTCTGGCGGGGATCTCTCCTTTGCAAAAAACAAAGGCGCTCCCGTTTGAAAAAAAAGCTTCTTTTCTTCTCCTTTTGGGGGCTTTGTACGAAGAACTTTCAAGCTTCCATACCGAAAGAAGGACGCATCGTCGTCCTCCTCTTGTAACCTTCGTTTCTTTGGCTATGGCGGCTTTGAAAACTCTTTCTTTCATCTTCGTCTTCTTCGTCAAGTTGGTCCTCTTCTTCCAGGCTCACGTCCCCACACGCGACCTCGCATTGGTCGATCTGGAGCCCGAGCTGCTTCTCAAACTTGTCCACCACGAACTTCTCCCGCTCCTCGCATATGGTGAGCACGGTTCCACCGCGGCCCAGCCTCCCCGTCCGCCCAGCCCGGTGCGCGTAGTGCGTAGCATCCGTCGGGAGCTCCAAGTTGACGACGAGATCACACTCGGGAACGTCGATACCGCGAGCTCCAACTTCACTCACCACCAGCACCCGGATCTTCCCGGCCTTGAAAGCAGTGAGTGTGTTGCTCCGGCCAAGCTTTCCTTTGTCGCCGTGGAGGCAGCTCACGTCGATCCCTCCGGCCTGGAGCTTGAACATGGTGTCCTTGAGACGCCGCGAGAAGTTCATGAACACGAGCACGGACTGAGGATCCAGCGCGTTGATGCACCTCCGGAGCGTGGAGACGCGGTGCCTGGCGGGGCTGATCACGTAGCAATGCCGGAGGTTGGGTGGTAAGCTCTCCCGGGCTCCTCTCACGTCAGGATCACTCGACCACCTTTTCTGTTGTTGCGAATCCACCTCTGACGAGCTCTGGCTGGTTGACGTCGCTGCTGCGGCCTTGACGAGCAGTGGCTTGTGCCCCCAGTCCTCCGCAGCTTTCAGAAGAGCCGGCGGCATGGTCGCCGAGACGAGGATCGTCTGCCTCTCTAATCTTTGCGGCTGCGAGTTTGAGGAGGACGAGGACGAGGAAGAGGCTCTCCGAGTTCCAACATGCTCGAGGATTCGCTTCATGTCGTCGCGGTACTTCATGGAGAGCACCTGGTCCGCCTCGTCGAACACGAGAAACCGGCATCCGTGCGTGTGGAGCTTCCCTGCGCGGCTAAACTCGGAGATCCTCCCGGGAGTTCCAACGATGATCATGGGCTTGTTCTTCTTGAGAGCCTCGGCCTGGCGCTTCAAGTTGGCGCCACCTATGAGCTGCTGGACAAGCCGCCGGTGCTCGTCACCCAGGAGCTTCTCGGCCTCGCGGACGATCTGCATTGCCAGCTCCCGGGACGGCGCGACGATCACCGCGTCGATCGCGCCAGTCTTCCTCGCGGACTCGTCTCCTCCAGCGTCCGCGAAGGGCCCGATCGTGGAGAGAATTGGCAGCAAGTAGGCGAGCGTCTTCCCGGAGCCAGTGTAGGATTGCATGGCAGCGTCGTGGCCATCGAGGAGCACTGGGATGGCGGACGCTTGGACTTGCGTGGGCGACTTGAGATTCATCTCGTCCAGCTTCTGGACGAGCTTGGGTGACAGCTTGAGCGACGCGAATCCCTGTGCGCTGAAAGGACTGAATCCGGGAGATGGTCTCGTCACCTTGATCGATGGCTTCTTCATCTTCTCCGGCTTCGCGGTTCCTCCTCCTCCTTCCTTGTCTGGCGGAAGAAAACGAGAGTGCTGTGGTGTTCTTCCCTGGAGTGTTTCCTCCTCTTCCTCTTTCTGCGATGAATCAATGAGGAGAAGAACTAAAGAACTAAGATTTTCTTACCTGTTTGAGCAGAAGAGGAGATGGCGATGACCAATCTCGAGCGCTGCGCGAGGAAGCAATGTGGCTGGCACGCAGAACCAAGCGGCGGCTGCCCATGGCGGCGGCCATTGCGTGCTCCACACCCACGAACGCGCTCGTTGTGAGATTGAGCGCCATGTCTCTAAAACCCTAGCTAACACGCGTCACCATGACGATGGCGCTGGTGGACTCGTGATCTAGACGGGCCACCCACGGGACACGAGTGTGAGAAAGAAGCGCCCGATTTTATACGGTCGATCCAGGTAGAAAGAGAGGCAACGACGGCATGGACAAACTCTTTTAGGGGTTTCTCTTCTTCCATCTCCAGCTCTGGATCCCGCAGCTCCATGGACGCGATCATCCTCATGCCGCTGCGATCCAGTGCCAGCCTCCGCCATCCTCCGCCGCTGGCGAGAACGTCCTGTTCTTCCCCCTGCATTCTTCGCCCTCGCAATCCATGCGGCGCTGGGCTCCCCGCGCTTGGAAGCTCCACTGCCATCGTCTTGCTCCGGGATTGCAAGAGCAGGAAGAAGAAGCGCAGGATCTCTTGCGCCGCGGAGCATGCAGCCGCGGGATTGTCATCGTCTCTCCATGCACAGCCCGACATAGCTGCTTGGCTCAGCGCATTCTACCGCTTCACTCGGCCTCACACTGTCATAGGCACCGTAAGTTCTTCCCTTTTGATCGCTTTCTTCGCGACCATCTCCTTGGATCTCTTGCTCCAGGCAATTGGCATCGTCTCCATCTCCCTCCTCGCGGCCGAGAGCGTGGCGGACTTTCTCTCTTCGCGTTTCGCGGTGGGCCTTCTCCAGGTGAGTTCTTTCATCTCGATTTCTTTGCTAGCGCTCAGGACGCTTCTTCCAGGCTTTGATCCCGGCGCTACTGATGAACATCTACATCGTGGGACTGAACCAGATATCGGACATCGAGATCGACAGGGTGAAGCAGCCGAAACTTTTCTCTCTTTTTCTCATCGCTTGGTTACAAGAGTTTCTCCGTGGGTGTTTCCTTGCAGTTCAGGTTAATAAGCCATATCTTCCTCTTGCGTCTGGAGACTACTCGCTCGCGACCGGGGTCGCTCTCGTGATTGCGTCCGCGCTTTCGGTGAGCCACCTTTTCTTTCTTTCTTCCTCACGAAACTTACATGGATGCTCCAGAGTCTGGGAGTGGGATTCCTGGTCAAGTCTAGGCCACTTTTGTGGGCCTTGAGCGTCAGCTTTGTTCTAGGGACAGCGTATTCGATTCAGGTATGAAAAAGATTGGTCTTTCAGCCCGAAAAATCCGATTTTTCGAGTTTTTTGCAGCTTCCTTTCTTGCGATGGAAGCGGTCCGCGGTTGCTGCAGCCAGCTGCATTCTCTCGGTGCGAGCCATTGTCGTTCAGCTCGCATTCTTTCTTCACATGCAGGTGTGCTGTGTTTTTCCGTTTTGCCTGCTCGTAAACTTTGCAAATTCGCAGGCCTTTGTTCTCAAGAGACCGGCCTTCTATCCCAGATCGTTGCTCTTCGCCACCGCATTCATGTGTTTCTTCTCGGTCGTCATAGCCTTGTTCAAGGTAAGCTAATCTGGAAAAGTACGTATGTCATGCGTCTTTGTAGGACATCCCTGACGTAGAGGGCGATCAGACATTTGGAATCCAGTCGTTTAGTGTCCGGCTTGGCCAGGAAAAGGTCAGTTGCTCGTTTGGATTCTCAAGTTTTCTCACCTCTCTTTCAGGTGTTTTGGTTGTGCATTGGGCTCTTGGAAGCTGCTTACGCTTCAGCGGTGATCTTTGGGGCTATGTCTTCGTGTCTCTGGAGCAAAATCGCCATGGTGAGAGTTTCGTGATCATCGCTTTAGTTCTTACAAGTTTGCGTTGGATTCGTCTAGACGGTGGGTCATTCCGTGATCGCGGCGATTCTATGGATGCGATCCCAGAGCGTCGACTTGTCTAGCAAAGCAGCGATCTCGTCTTTCTACATGTTCGTCTGGAAGGTGTGTGGATTGTCTTTGATCTTTTCATCTCGTGATCTTTGATCTTGGTTTGATCTTCGTAGCTCTTCTATGCCGAGTACTTCCTCATTCCATTCATGAGATGATGAAAAAAGAAGATCCCGTTCCATTAATTTTTTTTTTGGGTAGAATAAAAGCATCTGATTTGGTTGCTGGACACGTGAATATTTGTTTCATGTGGTGGCAAGATATGGTGTTTGTACGTATTGATCATCGCAGATATCCAAACAAACAAAGGTTTAGAAATGGGGGAATACAAATATTCTCTTGTACGGACGAGTGGCCATGTGGCCCAAATAGTGGCACTGTGCTTGCGCATTGGGCATCCCATACCCATTGTGGCGCTCTCGAGGGTTTTCGGAGAGGAGCGCGGCGACAAGGCGATCAGATCTGCCGCTCGCCAATTCGTGCCATGTCCGATGCTCGCCTACGCGCTCGTTGGAGTGGGATGATGGAGCTCCCGGGACTGGTAAGCGCGGCGCCCGCGCCCTTTGTAGCGATAGCGGTGTAGCCAGCAGCTGGGGGAATTTCTACACTAGGATTTTGGATTCGTGGTCGCGGGGGCATGATCTAGCGCGCGCCGGGGGAGAGGAGCTCGTCTAGGTCGCAGCGATGTTTATGGTTCCATCCCCTCCCCGGGCCGCGAATGCGCCCAAGAAAGTGACGGGCAAGACGCGCGTCTACCAGGTGTGGAAAGGAAGCAATGTAAGTTTCGCGAGACTTCCTTTGGAAGTTCCCAAGGCTTTGGGAAGCTAAAGGAACATTTTTTGTGTGTGTTCTTGCAGAAGTTCTTCTTGGGTGGAAGGCTCATCTTTGGACCCGACGTGAGATCTCTGCTGGTAACTCTCTTCCTCATCATCGTCCCGGTTGTGATCTTCTGCGTGTTCGTCGCGAGCCGGTTACGCGACAAGTTCTCCAATGACAGGAGTGGGATTGCGATACTCGTTGTCACTGTTGTATACACCGCATTTGTAAGTCCCTGTGCTCTTTCCTCCATGCTTTTGCTCTCTCGTCTTTGCTCACTTCTTCGTTTCGTTTTCTTTCTTCTCGTCCAGGTACTCGTCTTGTTAATGCTCACCTCTGGAAGGGATCCGGGGATCATCCCCCGGAACCCGCATCCACCGGAACCCGAGGCCGAGGAAGAGCTGGTTCCGACTTCTCCGACTGACTGGTCTGCCGGTGGTCTCACGCCTCGCTTCAGATTGCCACGAACCAAGGACGTGATCGTGAATGGCGTCTCGGTGAAGATCAAATACTGCGACACTTGCATGCTCTACAGGCCGCCTCGCTGCTCGCACTGCTCCATTTGCAACAATTGCGTCCAGCGCTTCGATCATCACTGTCCTTGGGTTGGGCAGTGCATTGGCCTGGTACGCTTGCTTGGTCTCTTCGCTTCTTCGTTTCTCATCTTCGTCTCGTCCTGTGTTTCTTGCAGAGGAATTATCGGTACTTTTTCATGTTTGTCTCCTCGACAACGCTCCTCTGTATCTACGTGTTTGGAATCTGTGCGCTGTATATCAAGCTCCTCATGCACGACCACAGCTACACTGTATGGAGGGCGATGGGGAAGTCGCCACCATCTGTACTTCTCATGGCCTACACCTTCATTGCGGTGTGGTTCGTCGGCGGCCTTACGTTCTTCCACCTGTATCTCATGAGCACTAATCAGGTACGTCTTTCTTGGACGTACTATTACAGCTTGGTTTAGCGATCGTCGTGTGTGATATGTTGGTGCAGACCACGTACGAGAATTTCCGGTACCGTTATGACAACAAAGTGAACCCGTATAACCGTGGCGTGTTTCACAACCTGTACGAGATCCTGTGCAGTCCAGTTCCCAAGTCGTTCAACGTTTTCCGTGCCAGAGTCCAGGCCGACGGCTCGCTCCCATCCTCGACAAACTTGCAGCCAGTAGCGTCCAGCAAGCCTCGCAACGCCGTCAGCTCGGAGCCCGTCAAGGACATCGAGGCCGGATCCAAGCCTTCGTGGGCGCTGGGAGGGGAGCACTTGATCGACGAGGCCGCCTTCGCAGACCTCCACTGCCGAGTGAGCAACGTCGACACGGCCGCGGCGGAAGCCAAGGACAACTTGGGCATGGAGGACACATTCGCTCACGCGTTTGGGAGGCTCCCGGTGATGGAGGGTGGCGGCGGTGGTGGCGGCGGCGGTGGCGGTGGCGATGCAAAGGGGGGGATCATCCATCCCCGCCGCTCCAGCTGGGGACGCAAGAGTGGCAGCTGGGAGATCACTCCCGACATCCTGGGATTGTCCTCCGGCATTGCAAGCGAAGGTGGTGGTGGTGCTCGGCCCAACGGAGATAGCACACCACCCGGGAACCGATGATACTACTACATACACAAACATACATATATTTCTTGCCAACAAGTTGAGAACTCAAGATCAATCTTTTCAGTCCCTGGGTTGGCGGCGTTTGGTTGAAACAGGCCCGATTTCTCGCAACAAGAAGAAGAAGAAGAAGAAGAAGAAGAAACTTACAAGACCACCCAAACGGCAGTTGGTGTCAGCTGAAATTGTGAAGCACAATTTCCTCCTCGGATTCCTAAAATAGCTGCGCTGCTGCCATGGGTTTTGTTTGGTTTGGGTTTTGGATTTCTAGGTAGAGCTACGCGCTGGTAATCAAATCATCGTAGCAATGGGTTTGATGTACGCTCGCATTATATGTAAGAGAGGGGGTGTTTAATGAAGGTGGTGGCAATTTGCCAGGTGGGTACCGGAGCTATGATGCATGGGTGGTAGAATACAAGAGAGAGAGAGGCTCGTTTTGTTTGCTTGTACAAACCAGGCCAAGAATGGAACTTGCGAGCTCCTCCGCTTGATCCATGCTGCTGCTTTGCGCCGCCGCCACCACCAGCGCCGCCACGGGCAAAGCTTTTGATCCATCGATGAGATTCGCGGTATGCATTTTGGGTGATGTTCGCTTGCTTGTTCTACTTCTTCTTCTCTCCTGGGATGGATCGATCGCCATCGCGCAGCGCTTGAGCGGCGGGAATGGAGGCGTATGAGGCGACCAGGATTGTCTACTCACGTGTCCAGGCCGTGGATCCGGATAACGTGTCCAAGATCATGGGATATCTCCTCCTTGAGGATCAAGGCGAGCGCCAGATCTTCGGCTTGGCCATGGGTCCCGACGCGCTGCTCCAATCCGCGGTGGCCAGGGCGAGAATGCAGCTGGGCTTGCTCGACTCCGCCAGCGCCACCGCCAGCGGCAGCGCTGCGGCGCCGACCCAAGTCATGCTCCAGCCGCCATCGCCATCGCCGCCGCCGCCGCCGCCGCCTCGAGGAGTTGATCACATCCATTCTCCTCCTCCTCCTCTGGGCTCCGGATCATTCCAGCGGCGGCAGCACAGCAGCGGCGCCGCTAGCTTCTCCGGCGGTGTGTTTCCCAATGACCACTTCTACCCGGAGACGTTCGCGTTCCTCAACAGCAGCAAGATCAAAGCCGAGACGTCGGGCGCGGGGTGGCCGCTCGACGGTCCCGGGGACGATCACATCCATTTGCGCTGGTCGTGCTGTTGCAACTGGCCCAAGCCTTGCGTCTACTACTCGCGGGGATTCTGCAAGCACGGCTCTAGCTGCCGCTTCTCGCACGATCACATCGTCGATCCCTCCTCGCCGGGGGGGCCAGACCCTCCTGTCGATGGCCAGGGACCCCAGCACGATCATCCTCCTCCTCCAGAGCAGCAGCAGCAGCAGCAGCAGCAGGCGGGAGATGGATCATCACCATCGCCGTCTTCGCTGGAGCGATTGGACCGCGAGCTGCAGGAGCTCCTTTCCAGCCGCACCTCGCCGGTTTCCATCGCCGCGCTGCCGCAGCTCTACTACGAGAGATTCGGGAGGCCGTTGCAAGCCGAGGGGTACCTGACCGAGAGCCAGCGGCACGGCAAGTCGGGCTACAATCTCACCAGGCTCCTGTCCAAGCTCAAAGGAAGCATCACCGTCATTGATCGGTGAGTGACCTCTTCTCGATCTCTCCTTGCTTGTTCTTGCTCCTTGTCCACCATCGCCCTCCTTGTTTCGGGGAAAGGTAGCTCCTCTCTCACTCTCTCCCTCTCGAATGTTTCTTTCCAGGCCCCATGGCCAGCACGCGGTCGTCCTGGCCGAAGACGCGCACAAGTTCGCCACCTTCGCAGGCGAGCATTACGATCTGAGCGGCGTGAATCCGAGCTCCAGACAGATCTACCTCACGTTTCCGGCCGAGAGCTCCTTCAGCGAAGATGATGTCAGCACTCACTTCAGGTAAGTCGTCCTTGTATTGATTCCATTCCATGTTGGGTGTTACGGTGTTTCCATCTTTCTTCCATGCACAGAGCCTACGGCCCAGTCCAGGACGTCCGGATACCCTTCCAGCAGAAGCGAATGTTTGGCTTCGTCACCTTTGTGTACCCCGAGACGGTCAAGATCGTTCTCTCCGAAGGGAATCCTCACTACATCTGTGGCGCCCGAGTGCTCGTCAAGCCGTATCGCGAGCGAGGAAAGCATGGAGACAGGTTTGGTGCTTAGATCTCTACTGGCGCTCTTGAAGAGATTCCTTCGTTTTGTTTTTGTCACCGCAGGAAACATCTGGACAAATCCGATTCTTCCAAGTACGTGGATCTCGCGAGCAAGGACAGCAGCCACGGTAACATATCTTATCGCGTTGGATTCCGCTCGAGATAAGCTGATCGAATTTGTCTCGCTCGCAGTGTTGAGCTTCCACAACGCTGGCCGTTTCCAATCCCAGGATGATCCTGGGATTTCTTCCGCCAGCTTCGAGCGCTCCGACAGGTGAAAAATGGCTCTGAGGACGCTGATAATCGCGTTTCTAACGAAGGGAAGAGTGTTTTGGCTCCAGAATAACGTTCGGGGCGGCCGATAAGAAGTTGACAAACTGGGTCACTGCTGCTGCATCGTGTCCTTCACAAAGGAGTCAAGAACAAACGCTTTGCACGAGAAATCTATAGAAAGGTGTTGTACCTCCATTTCTTTTTTCTTCTTCCTTCTCCACTAATGATATGATCTTCATCCTGCCAGAGAAAGAACCAAAAAAGAACGAACAAAATACATACATCGTCATGATTTTACAAACCCAAAGCACGGGGAGGAGCTGCATGAACTTTGGCGTGGCCCTTTCGATAGAGAACACCTTTTTTTTTTTCCTTCACTAGGATCTTCTCTAACAGGCTTACCGCGAGGGACGGTCCTGGACAGTATTCCTACGTACGAAGCTATAACTCTGCTTGACGATTGTCATGAATATAATACACCAAATGCATACGTACCTCTTTACCCATTACACAAGAGTGATCGTGCAAACTACATAGGGCTCGAGAGCTCTAACAAAACCGTAGCGTTCATTTGTTTACTGGTTCACTGGTTTTGGATGCTTCCCTCTCCGCGCTCTTCTTCTTTTCTCTGCGGCCACGAGAAGCGCGCTAGCAAGTCAGCCACTGGCAAGAAAAGATCTAGACACTACACACAGACCTGTCAATGTACTCCTTGAGTAGGTCCTTGGCCTGCGAGAGCTTGGTCAAGAGATTTCGGTACACATCCAGGTCTCTATCCACGCTCATCTTGCTCACGTTCAGCGCATTGCAGAGCTGCGCAGCAGTGACGAGTAAAGTGACGAACAGGCCGCGAGCACAACTCTCACCTTCTCCAAGACGGCCGGATCGGAGGCGTTTGCCCGTTCCACCAGCCGGAACAAGCCGACCGCAAAGAAACGGCTGTAGTGAAAGCTCGTCTTCCCGGCGGCGCGCTGTGCGATATCCTTGAGGACCTCCTCAACGTCGCCGTCGCCCGAGTTAAAAGACGCGAGGGACGAAGCAGTCTGTGAGGATGCCCATTCCTCGAGCTTTTTAGCGTCTTTCCTGCGATACCGAAGCGAAAGTAGAAAGTGAGGAAGCGAGCATCAAACAACATAAAGAAAGAAGACCTGTACTGATCGGGGTCTTCTCCCAAAGCTTCGATGTAGGCCTTGAAGATGGCTTCGCTGTCTTGCGCGTTCGGGTAGCCGTCCATGAGCTGGTCGTAGACAGTCACAAAGCCGAGAGCAAACACCGCATCGTACTTGTAAGTGGCGTTGTATCGCATCAAGTGCTGCTGGACGAGGAGCTCCTGCAAGACGTTGTTGTAAATGCTGGGTATCGGCTTCCGGAAAGCCTTGAGGAATGCCGACTTGGTATCGGCCACAGTTGGAACATCTCCTGCGTTGGATCGAGCAAAGAAATCGAAAGAAAAAACTGTTAGAATGGATAGATCACAAAGCTAGACTCTCAGGAAGAAAGAAAGAAAGAGGCCAGACACACAGACAGCGAAGAACCAAAGCTATATCACACACACAAACACAAAGAAAACAATAGAAGAAGCGAATGCCAAACAAGAATCCATGGCTACCTAGGGAAGATGATAGCAATCTCGTGAAAGTGAGTACCAACCAGCAGCGACCGCCGCTGCGCACGCAATACTGCAATGCGGAGGATGGAAGATGCGCTGGGACGAGGAGCTCGCAGCGTCACACCCTAAAAATCTCCACCTTACAATCCTGGCCAGTGTTACGCACCTCGCGACGCCCAGATTGATCGCGGGAGCTTGATCGCAGCGATGGAATGTGGTCACTGCCGATAGCGCTGCCATAGCTAGGGACTAGCGGCGAGAGAGCGAGATTGTGCGCCACATCGCCTTATCCATCCCCACCATGTCATTGCGAGGAGTGATGACGTGTCCCCAATAAACCCTAAATCACAGTGCTCGTCTTCTTTCTTTCGCGTTTAGGGCGATGGCGCCCAAGGCCGCGGCTGGCGCCAAGGGCAAGGACGCGACGGCGGAGCGCCAGATCCTCGGCAGATTCTCGTCCCATCTCAAGATCGGCATTGTGAGTGCTCCATTTCTCGGCCGGGAAGAAGAAATTCTCGCCTCGATTGATTCTGGCTTGCATTGTTCGCAGGTGGGGCTTCCAAATGTCGGCAAGTCCACTCTCTTCAACACGCTCACCAAGCTCTCCATTCCCGCCGAGAATTTCCCCTTTTGCACCATCGAGCCCAATGAGGCTCGAGTGTCGGTTCCCGACGAGCGCTACAACTGGCTGGTCCAGCACCACAAGCCCAAGAGTGAGGTAAGCTACGATTTTTTGTATCGATCGTGATTTTCTCGAGAGTTTCTCTCGTTTCGGTTGATATAGGTGTCGGCTTTTCTGGAAGTGCACGATATAGCTGGGCTCGTCCGAGGTGCCAACGAAGGCCAGGGCCTCGGGAACAATTTTTTGTCACACATCCGGGCCGTGGACGGGATCTTCCATGTCATTAGTGAGTTCGCCACTTCATATCTTTTGATTTGATATCGTCATGCCTTGGGTTTCAGGAGCTTTTGACGACGTGGATGTGATTCACGTAGAAGACAGCGTCGATCCCATCCGGGATTTGGATATTATCACGCTGGAGTTGCGACTCAAGGTAGTACTGTTTAGTTGCGCGAGAGCTTGCTTCAACTGCTTATAGGATCTAGAGTTCATCGAGAGACGAATCGAAGACATCGACAAGGCGTTGAAGCGGAGCAACGACAAGCAGCTCAAACTGGAGCTCGAATGCTGCCACAAGGTTGGCGTTTGAGCTTGAATGGCACGGCACAGGTTGTAACACTTGAATGCGGTTGTGCTGCTTTTTAGGTGCACGAGAGTCTCAAGCAAGGCAAGGACGTCAGGCTCGTGGAATGGAAGCAGTCTGAGATAGAGTTCCTTAACACATTCCAGCTGCTTTCGGCAAAGCCAGTTGTATACCTGGTACTGTCTCGATTGCTTCCTTCTTTCTGAGCTTTTGAAGAGTTATGGCGCAGGTGAACATGACGGAGAAAGACTATCTGCGTAAGAAGAACAAGTGGCTGCCGAAAATTCACGCCTGGTAGGCCACTCGCTGTTGAACGCAGACTCTTCTCAGCCTAGCACTGTGTGTTCACAGGGTTCAGGAGCATGGAGGGGACCCCCTCATTCCCTTTAGCGGAGTGCTGGAGCAAAGGCTAGCAGACGCGCCTAGCGATGAAGCAGCGGTTCAGAGGTACATAATCCGTTTTCAGCTCTGATGTGGATCGTCTTGTGTTCTTCAGCGCTTTGCCAAAGATTATCAAGACGGGGTTCGCGGCCATCAACTTGATATACTTCTTCACGGCTGGTCCTGACGAGGTATTCGTGATTCAGTTTATCTTTTGACGTTCTTAGCTCGTGCTTCTCTTGAAGGTGAAGTGCTGGCAAATAAGGAAGCACTCCAAGGCTCCCCAGGCCGCCGGCGCAATCCACACTGACTTTGAGAGGGGATTCATCTGTGCAGAGGTAGATATGCAGCTTTTCATTCGTTCATTGGTGCAAATTAAACCTTTTCTCAGGTGATGAAGTTTGAAGACCTCAAAGAACTTGGATCCGAGGCTGCTGTCAAGGTAAAAAATGGATTTTGGGTGATTTGCAAGGAAGTATTTGTGTGTTTTGTCTTCCAGGCTGCTGGCAAGTACAAGCAGGAAGGCAAAAACTACGTCGTGCAGGACGGAGATATCATCTTCTTCAAGTTCAACGTGACAGCGGCCAAGAAGTGAAATTCTACGCGATCGATCCCTAGTTTTGTTTTGTAACATCCTAAAGGCAATCAAGGAAAAGAGAAGGTTTTGCGCTGCCCTAGGCTAGAAGTTCCAATGGGTGATGGTGTTCTTGCGGTGGAGCGCTTCGCTGAGGCGAGGGCTCCCGAGCTTGAATCGCTCTTCGCAGCGCTGCAAAGTTCCGGTAAGTCCAGCGATGGGCTGGCGTCCATCAAGCGCAGGACTAAGAGCCACAATCGCCGCAAGCACCGCTTCTGGAACCACCAGGAGAAGAAATCCAAGAAGAAAGCCAATGCCAGCGCCAGTGCCAATGCCAATGCCGGGGACAAGGAAGATGGAGTGGTGGAAGGCGAGGATAAGAAGAGGAAGAGGGAGCTCAAGGTGGCTTCCTTGTCTAGGCGTGTCCGGAGAAGAGTAGAGCTTCAAGACGTGGTAAAAGGGAAGGGAGGCTCTTGCAAAGATGGAACTCGACGCCTTGTTACTCATGTGTGGCATGCCAAGCGCTTCTACATGGCCAAGCGCTGGGGATACTGGCTTTCCAGTGGCATCCCTGGAAGGTTTGCTCTCTTGTGGTGATTTTCTTTCGTCGCTTAGATCTCATCCAAGTTCCAGGGGACGATGCGCAGCGACTGTGTTGAGATGGCCTGATCGTGGAGCTGTGCTGCACGACGCAAGCTACTACAGTGCTATCCAGCTCGAAGGTCCTCAAGTAACTCGATTCGTTGCCTCGCAGCGTATTGCCAGCATTGCTAACTCTCTCGCTTTGGCTCTACCAGGAGGAGTTGTCACGAGTTTTGGGACTGGTTTTGGAGCCACTGGCTGGGAATGTCTCTCGTGTGCCATGCTACGTGATCGCTATGGTCAGTTTTTCACTTTTCCAATGAGTTCTTCGTTCTTCTCATGGTTGGTGTTTTCCTTTCTTTTTCTTTATTTTGATCTCAGGCTCATCACTGTGGGAAGGTGCCGCTGTCTTGCATTGCTCCTGTCAAGGTGGTCTTTTGTGCGGACCATGAGAAGCTGTGGATCTTCGTTCATGCAGCTGCATTTGATGAGGTCTTCGAGGCAGTGCAAAACGCTTCCCAGGTTTGTGAACGTTCGCTAGCGTCGTCTAACAGTTATAACAAGCTTTACTTTGCAGGGCATTTCTAGTGTTACGTGTAAGTCGAGGAAAGACGAGCTTGCTACTTTGGAGATTTTTGGGAAAGAAACCTTCCAACTTCTGGGTAAAGTGATGAAACCTGGGTGCGTCAAAGAGTCTGTTTTCATTCAAGGACTGACTTGAAAAAACTTTGCAGGTCTGATGGCACGTCTTCTTTTGAAGGACTTTTGAGCAAACTTTCAAAGCAGGCATGTGTAGAGCTGGAAGTTTGTGACCCTCGACATCGTTTCCTTTTAGAGAGCGATCCGGCTGTCCCTGTCGAGAACGAAACGACGAGAAACGAGCGTCCTGTCCCACAAGTAGAGGAGACTATCAACAATCTGGACGCAACATACTGGCAAGCTGTCATGGATCAACAACCAAAGGCCGAACAAGGCAGCACTTCGAGACTATGGGGTCCGTCCAGTGCTGTTGAGCCTCCACCATCTGACAAGACCGTAAACAAAAGGCAGCAAGCTCATCGCTTGTCCCACTTTCGCTTGGAAACCAAGGACGCGGAGCCTCCCTCCTGGAAGAAATGTCCCATTTTGCTGATGAAATACCAGCAAAAAGCCTTGAACGGGTGAGTTCTTTGCTTTTGTTTCTTCTCACCATCACTTCAACTCTGAAACTTGAAGGTGCTCGCTTGTTCTTCCCAAGAGCTGGGTCCACGCATTCTGGATGTCGCTAGTGCTTGCTGGAGCTCGTGTGATCGGTCAGGCAGAACGACGCTGGATCATGACGCACGTACGTTGGCTCTCGAAAGTCTTTAGTCTGTCAAACTCAAACTCGTGATTTGGCCTGTCAGGGAGGGATATCTTCATTCCCGCACGACTTTCCAGACTGTCCGGCGTACAAAGAACTCTCAAACCATGAGAGAGACGGCGATGAAGAGATGGAACAAAGTCCAACGCCCGTGGATCGAGAGGAGAGCAAAGTCTCGCTGTTTGTCCCGCGAACGGCGCTTGTGCTCTCGGCGTATCTGCAATTACACGATCTAACTCTCTCCCAGTTCAAGCCAGTGACTGCTACTAGCTGGACCATGCCTTCCACACCCGGAGCCTGCTACCTCAAGGTGATGATCCAGCCTGCGCGGAAGGGTGTTCCGGAAGAAGGCTGTCTTCTCTATGCTCCAACTTTGCAAGACTTCCATGGGTGGCTTGACAGGTGAGCTGAGCTCTTCAGGATTTGCGTGTTTATGCTTCATGTTTTCATCTGATCAGAGCGCAGAAGTGGCAAGGTTTGGAAATTGAGAACCAGGACGGAAGTGAGATCCGGGACAGGATTGGTTTCGTTACTTCAGCACCTCCATGGCGAAGGTTGGCTCTTCTTTTTTTGTGAACTCGCTGTTCATTGTGTTGCATGATTTATGCAGTGGAGACGCGGCCATCGCGTTTTGCGACGCCAGCCAACTTTGCAAGCTCCGGCATTGGCAAGAAGCTGAATCCGCTGAGAGCTTTGGCAAGGACGCCAAGGGGATTCTTGTGTTCTTTCACAATCCGAGATCATCCAAGCTCAGGCCGGCATTGGCATTAGTAAATCTAGAGCTCGAAAACTAACCAAGTTGGTTCATCGTTGGAACTTTCTCGGCTCTGGCACACTCGATCTCACGATTCAATGGGAAATTTCTCGACCCCACCACACGCGATCTCGCTGTCAAGAACAGAAGTTGGCGGGCCAAGTTTTTTTTCTGCTAGACAAGTGCCTTGCTGCTTGTTGACGACTGTGTGGAGAAGTTACTACTCGGACAGACTTAAAGTTGTAGCTTCCTTTTTTCTTTTGCTGCTTGTGAATCCACAGACACGAACTATTAATTGTAGTCTTGTAGTAACTCTAGAGATGGAGAAGCTGTCTTGAGTGTCTATAGATCGTGTAACACCACTGGTAAATGGTTCTTGGTGCTGATCTTTGGGAAGTTGATCACTTTCTCTGGCTCCGCTTCCCATCTACACACATACGCACCAAGGAAGTACTGAGAATTCGGAGGATGGGGTATTTGGACAGACCTGAATTGAGTCACAAAGTGATGAAGAAACACTGCAGTTTGTACTTTGGCCAGTTCTTGTCCCGGGCAAAGTCTCGCCCCTCCTCCAAACGGCAGCACATACGATGATGGAATGCTTCTCTGTTGCAACCAAGTTGCAAAGTTGCAAGAATGAGAAGTAGTGCTTAATACCTCTAACCAGCGCCAGGGGTGGAACTTGGTGGGCTGTGGAAACATCTTCTCATCGAAGTGAATGTTGAGAAAATAAGGAAGAACTGTCCAGCCTTTTGGGATCACATAGCCTGGAAGAGAGAAAACACCATGATGTAACACTTCCCAAAAAGTCGGAAGATTTCACCTCGGAATTCCACGTCCTTGAGTGCCTTTCTCATCACTCCTTGAGCCCCATTTGCCAGGCGGAGTGTCTCATTGAAAACCTGCGCTCAAACAATGCGTAGAAACAAAGTTTGTCTGAAGTATGGGCATATATACCGCGTGAGTGAAATCTAGCGACATGTATTCATTCCATGTTAGGCCCTCGCTTGGATCTTTTCCCTTTCGGATCGCGAGATTTTCCTCCTGGAGACAAGAGTTCCATGCAGCGTTAGCCAGGGATGAATAGTTCTTACTCTGATCTGTTCCAGAGCTTTGGGATTCTCCGACAAATTCTTGACTGCAAAGGCGATGATAACCGCTGGAATGCCCTCTGCGTTTGCAATGTTGATGAGGGCATTGTCGACGATGATCTGGTCCGCGTCTCTCTCCTCTTGCTTAATCTCCTCGATCAAGGCATTGAGGATGTCCTTGTGCTCGATGTCTGGCCGAGATCTCCGGAACGCTACCATGCCACTTATGATCTTGGTCAGCTTCTTACGTGCCTGAAAGATTGGAAGCAAAGTCACTTAGATCTACGCAAAATAAACATGAAGAAGGGGGTGTTCTTGCAGAGCACCTTCATGGCCCGGTGGTATGGAGTCCCTGGTATCATCAATGGGATTCCAATTATACCCCCCATGAGCCTGTTAAATTCCTCGAAGATCGTTGCCGAGAGCTTGCCTGGCTCCAGGCCAAACAGCTGCTTCATCAGAAAGTCGTGCGTGATCTGGCAAGAGTTTTACAAGATTATTATATGAGGATCATATATGCTGGAGAATAATGTACCCTCTGGATTTCGTCCTGGAGCAAGATCTTGGTGCCCCTGCTCCACGTACTCATCCCTTGCTTGGTCAGGAGCTCCATCTCGCGAGTGAGGTGCTTCTTGAGAGGCGTGGAGCTCACAAACCTCTTGAGCATGGCGTGCATTCTCTTGTGGAGCTCGCCGTGCTGGAAGAGCATTGCGTGCTCTCCCAGCACGTCCTTGAGCGATCGAGGGTAGCCAGACTCAAACAGCACCCCCTCGTTGTGGAGCACAAACTTGACGCCCTCCACGTCCGTGATCATGATCGTCTTGCCCGTGAGCAAGCTCGTCTTGAACACCGTCCCATACCTTTCCACACAAAGATCATATCAGCATTCACAATCCAGCAACAAGATCATTGTATAGGTACTTCTTTTCCCTCTCCATTGGGAAGATGTAAGGAGCCTCGGAGCGAGCAATCGTCACGTAAGGAATGAGCTCCCCAATGAGAGGCCATCCCATGCTTCCAGGGGGGAGCCTCTCCAGCTTCCGGAACCTCCATGATCGCCAGTAAACAAGCGCCACGAGCCAGAGAGCTCCGGCGATCCCTGCTATGGACGTCCACACCATAATTCTCGAATCCACCATAGCTGTCCTACCTCGCTCGCTCACTTTGCGGCTCTCGAGAGAGAGGAAAGGTAAAGAGAGAAAGAAAGAGGTTTTCAATAAGACATTGGCTGGAAGAACTTACGTGCACACATTGGAACCTTTCGTCTCGCAGCTGCCGATGCGTCGCTGTCTGCGGGACTTACTTACCCAGCTGCCCTTCCGGTCAAGTGATGCGTTGAGCAAACTTATTCAACGCAGGGTTGACCTACAAACTCAGCTGGCTTTTCGCTCGCTTATTCAACGCAGAGTTGACCCACAAACTCAGTTGGCTTTTCGGTCGCTTACAATTCCAGTCGGTGGAAAAACAATGCAAAGTGAAAAAAAATCAAACCCACACAATTGTTTGTTTTCAGTAAGTCAACTCGAGTCAATTGTGAGTCAACTCGAGTCAAACTTATTTTGTACCGAAAAGTGCACAAAAGGGTACGGACGTCGTTTTCCACGTGACTGCTGACGTGGCAATGGAATCGCCACACGTCACGAGAACGTGGAGCCGAGTCCAAAAGAAAAATCACACAGGCGTGTGTGGCCATGGCCGAGTGAAGGATTTCGGCGCCAGTGGCAGCTTCTATGAAAGGCGCGAGGAAAGCTGCACGGATCTCTGTCTCTCCGCCTCTCTCAAATCGCATCCAGGCGAGCAGGGCGCGCCAGAAATCTCCACTCGTTTTTCCAGGCTTTCCATCTTCTCCCCCATCAATCGATTGCCAGCGGCGCAGGGTGAAAGAGGGGCGGAGGAGCGCGCGCGCGAGCGAGCCAGCTGTTGTGATGCGCGGCACCGATCCGTGGATCTCGTGTCGGTGTTGCTCCTCGGATGGGCAACTCTTGCTGCTTGAGCCTGTGCGATTTGCTCCTGGGCGCCGAGAGTGAAGATCCACGCGTGCTGTGCCACACTTGCTCCATTCATCCCGGCGGCGGCGCTGGTGGCGGCGGCGCTGGTGGGCGCTGCCGAATCGTGGCTGGCGCGAGCGACCAGGGCATCGGCGACAACTACGAGCTGGGCGAGGAGCTGGGCAGGGGCCAATTCGGCGTCATCCGGCTGTGCCGCCATAGATCCACCGGCGAGCGCCTGGCTTGCAAGTCCATCGCCAAGGCCAAGCTCACGTCGGCGGCTGACGTGCGCGACGTGCAGCGCGAGATCGAGATCATGCAGCAGCTGGCCGGGAATCCACACATTGTGGGCTTGCGCGACGTGGTGGAGGACGACGAGTCCGTCCATATGGTGATGGAGCTGTGCGAGGGCGGCGAGCTCTTCGACCGGATCGTGGAGAGGAAGATGTACTGCGAGCGCGACGCGGCGCGGGTGTGCAAGACGGTTGTGGAGGTGATCCAGTGCTGCAACGCGCGCGGGATCATCCACCGGGACCTCAAGCCCGAGAACATCCTGCTGGTGGATGCGGCGAGCAACTCGCGGATCAAAGTCGCGGATTTCGGCCTCGCTGTCCACTTCCACCCAGGTGAGAGCAGCGTTTTCTTTATTTCTTGGTGCTCTGGTGGTGGTGCTAGTGGAGTGGTGATGAGATTCGAGTGTGGAGTGAGAGAGGGTGGCGGTTCTCTTTCCACTGCCTAGTTCTGACGCTTCGATTGATCGATCAATGTTACAGGCGAGACGCACTCGGGCATGGCTGGCAGCGCGTACTACATCGCTCCAGAGGTTTTGAGGGGCGAGTACGGGCCAGAGGTGGACGTTTGGAGCGCGGGCGTGGTACTGTACGTGATGCTGTGTGGCGTCCCACCGTTTTGGGACGAGACGGAGGAGGGCATCTTTGATGCTATTCGCTATGGCCACCTTGACCTCTCCAGCGACCCCTGGCCAAAGCTTTCCGCCTCGGTCAAGCGCCTCGTTCGCGGGATGCTGTGCCAGGATCCCAGCAAGCGCCTCACTCCGGCTCAAATCCTCAGTACGTTCGTCGAGTTCGTTCGTTCTTGTTGATCGATGGGAAGAAACTCAAGCTTTTGTTTGGTTTGATGGTTCCAGATCACGAGTGGATCGTTGAGCATGCAAGCGCGGTGGACAAGGAGGAGGAGGTGTCGCCGACGCCGGGAAGCAGCCTTGCGAGGGTCAAGCTGGGGCGTCGCAGCATCAACGCCGACTTGGGATCGTGGAGATCGTGGCAGACGACGACGAGCTCGAGCAGCAGCGATAGCGACACCGGGTTCTTGGAGGGGCTCTTGAACGATGGCCAGGACAGGGTGGCGGAGGACGATGAGAATAGGAGCACGGCAGTGGGATCATCGAAACATCGTGGTGATCGTGATGGTCGGGACCGGATTGAGAGCTCGGTGATTGTATCGGGGAAGACGACGATGACTCCGACACCTCCAACGGCCGCTAGCGTGCCTTTGTACCTCACTACTCCGTGCCGGCCCCTCGACGCTTGTTACGATGCTACACGGCTCTTCCAAAGGCAGGTGTCGAGCGGCGCGTGATCGAAGCGAAGCGGTCGAGACGATCTAGCCGATTTTTGGTGGTGCATGGTGGTGTTTTTTGCAAGTTTCGAGTGACACCACCGCTCCACACATTTATTTCGTTCATCCAGATGGTGGGCGATTCTTCTGTTTTTTCTTTCTTTTCCTTCCATTCTCTTTCTCTCGGATTGATCGACGCTAAGATATGTTCTCGGCTGGAACTATTTTTTGGCTACACAAATAAACGGTTAGCTTAAGTTTGTATAAAACTCTTGCTTGGGTGGATGGAGAGTCGCTGTAGACAAAAAAAAAAAAAAAAGAGAGATTTTTAGTGTGTCTGAGCGACGATTGGGACCGGGTTTAGGGCGAGAGGAAGCGCCTTTGTCTAGGAATTTCATGTCGAAAAAGGAAGAGCATTGCAATGGAGGCGCAGCCCGAGTCCCTGACGCGATTGCTCCAGTTTTCGGTGCTTCCAATCGCCAAAGTTCTGGTCATGTGTGCGCTGGGATTGCTCATGGCCTCCTCCTACATCAACATCCTCAACGCCACTTCGCGTAAGCAGCTGAGCAAGGTAAGAGAGAAGCAATCCACTCCATGTAGATCCATCCATGGCTGCCTTGTTCCAGCTCGTCTTCCAAGTGTTCTTGCCGTGCCTCATCTTCACGCAACTGGGAACAGCAGTGACCCTAGAGAAGCTGCTGGAATGGTAGTCAAGAAGCGCTGACTTCCGGAACTTACGTGGTCCTTTTTGTCAACAGGTGGTTCATCCCAGTCAACGTGCTTCTCTCCTCCACACTGGGCTGTTTGCTCGGCCTGCTCGTGGCGCTGCTCATCAAGCCACCGCCGCGCTTCTTCAAGTTCACCATCGTCATGATCGGCATTGGTATGTTCTTCCTCGCTCGCTTGCTTTTGGATCCCGGAGCTCCATGAATCATGTCCCCGCAGGAAACATTGGAAACATACCTTTGGTTCTCGTGGGAGCGATTTGCCGGGACAAGAACAACCCCTTCAACGATCCAGACACTTGCAACACTGACGGCGTTGCGTATATATCCTATGGACAGTGGGTACGTATTCCAGTTTTGCTCCTGGTAGAGCTCATGGCGTATGTTCCATTGTTTTTGCTTCTGATGTTTTCTCTACTTCTGTATATAGGTGGGGGCAGTGATCGTCTACACGTTCGTGTACAGGATGCTAGCACCTCCTGCTTCTGAAGAGGAAGAAGCCTCCAAGCTGCGAGAGTCTCTCCTTGTTGATCACAGCAGTAGCGAGGCAAGCGAAAGCGACAATGTTGTTCCATCCACGAACAGCAAAGTAAGTTGTCAACTGGACTCTTGTGTGAGATCTTCTCAACAGTGCCGGAAAGTGTCGCAGGCCGTGGCCCGAATCAAGCTGTGGCTACAGAGCGCGAGGATTGGAGACATACTTCAGCCACCGGTTGCAGCATCTGTACGTTGAGAGATCGTGTTTTGTTTTCTCCTTTCAGTCGCTGGAAACAGTGGATTTTGTGCAGCTTCTGGCACTGGTGTTTGGAGCAACGCCGTTCCTCAAGATGCTCTTCCTGGAAGACGATGCGGTGTTCTACTTCCTCTCCGACAGCCTCAACATCCTCGGGTAAGGCATGGCATTTTTTGTTTTTCTCGTAAGCTGCTTGCTCTTGTGGATCAGTGGAGCCATGATCCCATGCATCATGCTCGTCCTCGGAGGGAATCTCGTCAAAGGTTGGAGAGATACGAATCCGGAACTTTAGTTTACTCACTCGCCACTGTTGTTTCCAGGACCTGGAGCGTCCGAGCTGGGACTCAAGACGACGCTGGCCATCACGGTGGTGAGGCTTGTGCTGGTGCCTCCAATGGGCATTGCCGTGGTTTCACTCGCCGAGAAGCTCAACTTGCTACCACCCAACAACAAGATGTTCCGCTTCGTGCTGCTGCTCCAGCACTCGATGCCAACCTCCATTCTCGCAGGTGAGAAGGGGGATTTGGATGAATGGATCGAACTAACACTGCAAATCTTCGCAGGAGCGGTGGCCAGCCTCCAAGGTTACGCCGAGCAAGAAGCCTCCGCGATACTGTTTTGGGAGCACATTGCGTCCGTGGTCACCATGACCGGATGGTTGGGTGTCCACGTAAACTACCTCTCGTAACTTCTATTATCTTAATATTCAAAGCTGGGCGAATATGCCCCTCGTCCGTCCCATTCACATTGTCCGCGAATTATCTACGTGGCAGCCTTCTCTCCCTCCGATGCGCGCGGCCGCCACCGTCCATTTAACCCATCTCGTAGCGACCGCTCCCCCCCTCTCTCGGTCTCTCTCTTTTTCTTTCTCGCTCGCTCGCTCTCTCTCTTCCAGCTTTGAGAGGAGCCGAGGGGCAAGATGAGCAACTGGGCGATGTTCGACAGCATGCTGGCGGACACGGGCTACGCCGTCGCACAAGCGGAGCTCCCTCAACTCGCAGATCGAATGGAGCGGCTCGAGAGCCTCGGAGTCGAGCGCTTCGATCAGGACGCGGTCCACTCCAACCCATCCGACATCTCCGGCTGGATCGACAGCCTCATCGAGCAGCAAACCCGAGGTAGTCCGCTAGACTCGCAGCAAGATAACACCAGCAGCAGCCCCTCGCCGCCATCTCTGCTTATCTCTTGTCCTCACGACTCGAGCAGGATCGCCACCACCACCACCACCACCAACGCGCTGCCTCTCCACATGATCCACACCCAGCCCGATGACGAGCAGCAGGACGACCAAGAGGCAAACGGGCTCAAGCTCATCCATTTGCTCTTCGCTTGCGGGGCCTGCCTTGGCCGAGAGGATGACAAGTCTGCCAAGGCCGAGGAGTTTCTCGACCAGATCCGCATGCTGCTACTCTCCATGGGTGACAGCGCTGGAGCTATCGGCCGAGTGGCTGCTTACTTCGTCGAGGGTCTCTCTCGCCGGATCCTCTTTGGTTCTCTCCCAGCAGCGCAAGCCGAGGAAGCCGATCCAGCATTCCTCGAGAGCTTCTACCGGACCTGTCCCTTCCTCAAGTTCGGCCACTTCACCGCCAACCAGGCCATGTACGAGGAGCTCGAGGAGGAGCGGAGCGTGCACATCATCGACTTCGAGTTTGGGCTGGGTGTCCAGTGGCCGCCGCTCATCCAGATGCTGGCTATCCGGCCCGGGGGACCTCCGTCCCTCCGCTTGACCGCCATCGCCCCCGACCACCTCCAGTTCCAAGTCCACCACACTGGAAACAGGCTCGCTCGGTTCGCGGCTAGTATAGGCGTCGATCTCCAGTTCCAGACCGTCAACTCCATCGCCTCCGTCCTGGTCTACCCCGGCGAGGCTCTGGCTGTAAACTCCATGCTACACCTTCACCGCCTCGTTGACGATAGCCTCGACTCGGTCCTGGCATCGGTGAGACGCCTGTCTCCCAAGATCTTCACGCTGCTCGAGCAGGATGCCAGCCACAACAGCCCCGACTTCGACAACCGCTTCAACGAGTGCCTGCACTACTACTCCGCCATCTTCGATTCAATCTACCAGCAGTTCGGTCAAGTGGAGCAAGCGGTTCTCGAGTCCGAAGCCCACCTGGGCCGAGAGATCGTCAACATCCTTGCGTGCGAAGGCAGAGCCCGAGTCGAGAGGCACGAGCGGCTGGAGCAGTGGACTCGGCGGATGTCCGGCATGGGCTTCAAACCGAGGCACCTCGGGTCCAATGCTTACAACCAGGCTGCCACCTTCTTGACCATTTTCCCAGGGGGTGGTCACACCATCCAAGAGACTGCCGGTTGCCTGACGCTCGGTTGGCAGTCGCGTACCCTGTTTGCAGCCTCTGCCTGGCGCTGCTAAACGCAAAGCAATGCAACGCAACGCAGCACGAAGTCCTGTACACATTGTAAGTAGCTATATAAAAAGATTGACAATACCAAAACTTTTCTATGATTTTTCTCCCTTTTCTCTTACCTCGACACTTGTATTGGCAGCACGACTAGCAGCAGCCCGGGTGTTCGTGGCCGTGGTGGTGGTGATGCGAGCAGTGTCCATGTCCGTGCTCCTCGATTTCGTGACCGTGATGGTGATGGCCGTGCGAGTGATGGTGATGGTCGTGAGAACAGCACGAGTGCGAGTGCGAGTGGTCGTCGCTGTAAACTTCGTAAGACTGCTCGGCTTCGTCCAGTAGCGCTGAATCGGGCCTGGGAAACCGCAGCTTCAAGCGGAAGGCGTCGACTCCGTTGAGGTAGTACTTGTCCAGCCGCTTGGCTCGCAGGAAACCGAGATTTCCATACAACGCGAGTGCTCCTACGTTGCTCACTTCTGCCTCGAGCGCCACCTGAAAGAACAAAAAACTATGAGAATTGATAGTGATGCATAGTTGTCCATGATCCACGACACACACACACACACACAAAGAACAATTTAGAAAAAGAAAAGGAAGAGAAGTCGAAAGAGAAGTCTCCACTAACCTCGTCACACCCTGAGTCCCGCATCACCGATACGCACCTCGTCACAAGCTCCGTGGCTGGGAAAACCAAGAGAAAAAGAAGGAAGCATCGCGCTTGTTTTGCCAATTCTTTTGTTCTTACAAACCTATGCCTTTGCCTCGGTACGCCGTGATCACCACCAGCATTGCAATGTAACCGCGAAAGGAGTTTCTATGGTGCCCCATCTTGCACACTATAGTGCCCACGCATTTGTCCTTGTCGAAAGCCTACGATGAGACGATTTCCACGATCATATCGATAGCTTTGAAATTCTAGAGGCGAATTTCTTACCAGGTAACAGAGATTTGGCCACAAAGTGATGAAATACCGATACGTGAAGATGGAATAGGGCTCGCTCAGCTCGCTGTCGACGAGACTCATCACCAGCGGCAGCTGCTCCTCGCCTTTGTAGCTCTCGTAGCGAATCGCATCGTCCGCCATCGCGGGCAAGGCGCATGAACAAACCCTAAATCTTCTGTTCCCTCTTTTTTATTCCAAAAAATTTGGAGCTCACTTCTTTTGTCCTAGGCTACAAGACGAGCTTCTTGAAAATGAGCACGCATATCATGAAGACGCACAGTGCGATCAAAACCATGACGCAGAAAACCATGTCTCCCTTTTTTTGCGTTCTTTCGGCCTGTTCATTGACACAAGAAGAAGATCTTAGCGTTGCGAGAATGAAAAGCGAGAGATCCAACAAACCTGTTCTAGCTCTCGGACTCCTTGCTCGATCGAGGTGGCCACTTGTTGGACGTTGTAATCGATTCGATCGACTATAGTTCCCTGAGTTTTTTCAAAGAAAATAATCGATTGAGAACTTAAGCTCCTGATACCACACGCATACCTGATCGATTACAAGCGTGGAGAGGTCTTTCATGATCTGCGCGAGATCGTTCACAGACTCCATTATCTGCACAGACCAGCTGCATTAGAAAACTTTTTCCCAAACAACGCAATGAGTAGAGTACCTGTTGGACTTCCTTCTCCCGTTCCTCGCTCAGCACCTCGGCCTTCTTGAGCCGGGACATTTGTTGCTCGTTGAATCCCTGGAACAAGCCAGTCCACCTTTCAGTTTAGAGAAAAACCAGAAAGTAAACAAGCGCGAGAGCTTACCGGGTCATAAAACTCGTCCTCTTTTCCCCGCTCGTATGACGCAGTGATGGATGCACGCTGCAAAGCCAAGAAAGAAAGCACCAACACCGTGAGCTAAAATGCGATCCAGAGAGAAAAAAAAAGCACTGACTGACCTCTTGCTGCTGCTGCTGCTGCAAACGCTGTAAGTAGCCTTTCTGATGCTTGCGAAACTCAACGGACAACGTTTGGAGGTCGGTCGCCAGAGATCTCTGCTCACAGCAACACATGTTGGTCCACCAGAATCCAAGAAAAAGAAGAAAGAATACAAACCTGCACATTCACACGCAGCTTCATGTCTTCCGAGTGTCCTCGATCCTGAGAAAGCTGCCTCAGCTTTTGTTCACATTTCTTAAGCAGTCTGGTTATGTCTTGACTCATCAATTCTATGTTGTGTTCTTGGCCTTTACCTTTGATGTCATCAAACGTAGGCATGAGCGCTCGAGCATGAGCTTTGGCCAACTCTCCCATCTTGGACCGGATCTTCTGCATGTCGATTGCAACTTCTTCCGAGACATCAACCCAAGGCGGTGGCAATCCCACCGATACAACACCTTCCCTGGTGGAGATCAAGCACAACAAGAAAAGAAAAAAACGAAGAAGAAGTTTGAGTTGGATCGAGCAAAGAAATCCAGAAAAAAAATTCTACCTGGAGCCATCCACGTCCACCGTGCTGAGCCTGTTATATCCGGAAGCAGCCCCTCGCAGGAGGGGCGCATTGGAGAGCTCCACGACAGCGCCTTGTGCCGACGTGGACGCTGACGCTGGCCGCACTTGCTGTAGGGCAGTGCGGTACTTGCGAAACAGAGCTGTGCGATTGCGCGTGGCCATTGTCGAGCGGCAATCCCAAAACCCTAAAACACTGCCATCGCTCCAAAGATCTCCTGTGCGTGATCATCAGAGATCCAAGCTAATCCCCCACTCGCCCCCCTCCTCTACATCATTCTAGATTCTAGGTGAGTAGTCCCTCGCGAAGCCCTAGCGGAAGATCTCCCCACTCTCCCACCCTACCAGATCCGACGAGAGGGACACCGCAGCTAGCTCCGCATTCTCGCGACCTCAAGCTTTAGGGCTCGCGGGTGACGTGGCGATGACGCGGGATCCAGGTCACCATACGTGTCCACGTCGCGTAACAAAAAGGGAAATAGCGTGGGCTTGTCAAGTAGCATTCGCGCTTTGCACAAGTTCCATGTTGCCACGGTGGGTGTGATATTTTCCTAT